>NC_060120.1:44614451-44917251 GCF_021461395.2 Schistocerca americana
TTTCCAAGTTTGAGAATCAATCACTGGAAAAAAAACCAAATCTAAAGAAACGCACAAATTAAGAGTGCGGAAGTTTTATTTATCTTACATATAGCTTGGAGCACATGGCTGTTTGTTTTGGTATGCATTCTAGTATTTAATTCTGTTCAAGTCAGTAAAAAAGACTCAGTTGTTCAGACAATAATATGAAATCCAATTTGCAAAATAAGTAGGGCAAAGTAAAAAGTGCTTGTTTTTTTTTTCTAAATTTCTTTGATGACGTTATGTTGAGGTCACTGAAAGACACTGTTCACGTAACGAAGTTCAGTACTATCATACAGTTTAATTGCATATTTTCAAATCATTACTCGATTGCCTTTTTCAAAATTTAATGGCAGACTTAACGTAAGAGTGACTTCTCAGTTTTCTTTATCATTACATATCACTTTAAATTAGTGTAAAAAAAAGTGGCAACATTTAGTTGCCACTCTAGTGTTTAATAATACACGTTTTTCTGTCCCATGATCTTGCACAGGATTTTGGATGTAAATTGCCCTAGTGGGCTGGCTATCACTGATTACTTCCTTTTCGTTCATTAGTATAACTTTTGGATTCGTGATCAGTGGTACCCCTTTCTGTCCAGTGTTGTTCGTGAGTGAATGCGCAAAATAACTTTCATTTTCCAAATCATAGCCCTGTTCGGTTTAATTACTTTTATTTTTAGTAGATTTTCCATCAGAAAGGTCTGTTGTATACTTTCCTCCTACTTATCGGTACGGTCGCAGGTTCGAATCCTGCCTCGGGCATGGATGTTTGTGATGTCCTTAGGTTAGTTAGGTTTAACTAGTTCTAAGTTCTAGGGGACTAATGACCTCAGCAGTTGAGTCCCATAGTGCTCAGAGCCATTTTTTTGTAAGCCATACGTGGGTTATTCACCGTGGGAGGTCTATGCACACATTGGCGAAGTCCGTCAAGGATTCCTCGTCCAAAGAAAAGAAGCCTATCAGAATCGGAAAAATGTTCGGTATTGACTTTCGTTTAATTGAGCATAGCGTTCCAAGACAACCACGCTGCTCTGTAATAGAAGAGTGGGTGCAGAGAAAATGTGGTCGTGCATGCGCTCCGAAATTTCTAGAAAACATTCGCTAGCAAATGCACATCAGTGTGCATATGAAGTCTAGGACACTCAGTCAAATCTGGGATGTTAAACTGTCAAAGATTCGCAGCATCCGATATGGCATCGCCTGAAAAGTTACTGGAGTCTGGTTTTGTTGAGTTTCCCCAAACAATAAGATACTCGTACGGAAATACCCCATGCATTGTGACAAACTGCAACTTTATTTCATCGTCATTGCACCTTGGTTGATGTCCCTCCTGAGGCAGCGATTCAACAAGTTTCTGGAGCGGTGCATTCATAAAGCGTAACCAGTCCAGGAAATGGAGCGTAATTCCTAGCGTTATTCGTTTGGCAAATGAGATATGTTTCTCAACACTCTCAGACAGTCCACTGACCTGATCATACTTCGAACTCATTGTAGCCGAATGCTCAGCGATAAAGTGAGCGTTATACCCGCGTAGATTGTGGAAAAACGCGGTAATGTGTTGTGTTAATTGGTACTTCAAGTTGCAGCACCACAATGGTAGCTATCCCTATGAGGAGTTTCCGCTTTCCAATCCAACGGCAGCCCACGATCGTGGCTGTTAACAGCCTTTATGTACAAATCATCATTATCCTCTGACTTCGTCGTGGGAATGTTGGTGCTGTAAAGCTTATCAGCCTCCCATGAAATTTTCCTGAACTCAGTGATCAACAAAATCACAGATTTAACCCAAAAATACGAACTGTGATGGCTAAGACTTGAATCATAGGATAATGCAACTTAGTATACTGCCGCATATGCTACTGTTTTTCTGTGAAGGTAGTACGTGACGCTGAAGGGTGAACTTCACAGCGTGTCCTAGCAGTGAGCAAGCACTCGAAATCAGCGTAAACTACAAACGGGCATCGCTCCTGGTGGAAAGCGTTCTTAAACTTTGAGAATTCCTGTTTATCGGAAGGCATTGCAACACGTGCCGGTTTCCTGGGAGAACAATCAACTTCATACTTGGCAAAAAATTCGCCTGACCAACAGGCATTCAGAAACCTGAAGGAAATACGCTGTTAATTTTATGCGCATGTTCACTCATTTGGAAGGGGAGAACACGGGACACGTTCTTGATCCAACAGTTTTCCTTCCTATTTTTCTCATCTGAGAAAAACAGCATGTTCACACGCGTCTTACTCTGACCTGAAATTTCCGACAAAAAGGAAGAGTCTGACGACTATGTTGGAATCTTTATCATCATCTGACTTGCACTTATCCAGAATATAAACATAGATCTATATATCAGTATACTGAGCATGAATTTAGGGTATGTTCTGAGTTTTAACAGGAAACTCGATACTGTCAAAGTTATAAGATGATATCTTCGTTATCTACCCACACGGAGAGGAAGAGCTACGACATTTCCACCAGCACCTCAACCAGCAGCACAGCAGAGTCCAGGTCACTATGGAGACAGAAACGAATGAGATGCTGTCTTTCCTCGACGTGGAAGTTTAGCCGGCCGGAGTGGCCGAGCGGTTCTAGGCGCTGCAGTCTGGAACCGCGCGACCGCTACGGTCGCAGGTTCGAATCCTGCCTCGGGCATGGATGTGTGTGATGTTCTTAGGTTAGTTAGGTTTAAGTAGTTCTAAGTTCTAGGGGACTGATGACCTAAGCAGTTAAGTCCCATAGTGCTCAGAGCCATTTGAACCATTTTTGTGGAAGTTTACAGAAAGCCTGACTGTAAACTGGGACGTAGTATGTACGGGAAGCTAATCAGTACTGATAGTTACCTACATACTTCCTCTCATCATCGCTCTACGCAGAAGAAATTCGCCCTGCACACATTAACCAAGAGGGCTCAGAGGATCAGTGATAAGGAATATAGCTTTGGTGCGAATGTTTATGGAATTAAAATAACACAATAAAACTAGGGCGACAAAGAATGAAGGTTATAGAGGAGAGCAGAAAAAGGCACAAAACATCGCTCTGTTACCATATCTTCAAGGTGTTACTGCATAGGTGGGCAAAATTCTCCGCCGAGCAGGTATCAAGCCGATTTTCCAAAGCAGCAACAAAGTAAAAGATGTTCTTCGAACAACGAAAGATGCAGTTGACAAAAAACTACGAGTCCATGCTGCTGCAGTTTACGAAATCAGGTGCGAATGTGGATTAGTGTGTGAAGGCGAGACGGGGCGACCCATCAGCACACGGATATCTAAACGCGAAACATATATCCGGTTAAGACAACACATCATGTCAGCCGTGAGAGCGGCAAACGGATTGATTTTGGTGAAGCTCGCGTACGGACGAAACAGCCTCTTACTTTCAGGAGGAAGATTGGAGAGGCAACAGAAACAGCCAAGCGATCCGCCAACATGAACAGAGAAGGCGGGTACCGGTTTCCGACATCTTGGCTGCGGGCAATAGCAGCGTTACGCGGCGTCAATTCACGTGAAGCAACACACACACGCGCGCGGAAGATCGCAGCGGCCGCATGTACATAGAGTACTGGTGCGCCTCGGCCGGCGCTGGAAAGTAGGAAAACCACGCCACGTCACAACTGCAGCCTGGTTTTCCACTGGTTGATTTTCACAAATCACAAGCATTAATGGAAACACCAATCAAAACGTCGGGTATCCACCAATGAAAAGAAATAATAAAAACACCAGTAAAGACTTCTAGCATCCCTCCCGTTCATAATTAACAGCCTATCAGAATTAGATAACAGCCACCTCTGCAAGTATGTAAGAAACAAAGTTTTCTCACTCAGCAGTTAACAAAAACACCCTGAAGACGGTCACTTGCTACAGGGACCAAAATATCGGGAGTTTTATGTACTGACATACCCAGAATAATTTTATTGAATGCGACAATGGCTGCGGAAGCCGACGTTTATATGATGCTGATCGTCATTTTGGACATTGAAACATGACCGCTTTATTGCCATATCATTACCCTCATTGACTGGATCATGGGCATGTCGAGGTGTGTTACTCAGCTGAGTGCCTTACCTGAGCCTCTTACTTCCGTCTTGGAAAACTTGTCTCGTATAGCAAAGTGAAATCTTCAACCAATGTAGCGATTGAGGGTGCTCCGCGGTACTACTCCTGTTCTCACCCAAATGTAGATTATGCTAGTCTCCGCTGTAGCACCTCCTTATTTGGGGGGGTTTGAGCTCGCAGCACAACACAGCATTTAAGGGAGGGGTACCACGGATGATTAATAAGGCGAGTGTGCTCTCTCTCCAGCAGTTGGAGGCATGCTGGTACAAACTCTAGTGAGTCTTTGTGCCCGATGCAGGGTTCTCAGTTCGCGAATATGAGATCCGCTCATCAAAAGTGTCCTCAATCACCACGAAGCTTAGCTCTGGCATGAGTTTCCTAACCTAGTGCTTTGCCAACCACAGAAAGACAATGGGTAGGTGTTGGCTGCTGCCATTCTTCACTGCCCCAGTGTGAGAACCTGGGCTGAGGCAAAGCAAGAGAGTGAAGTGTATCAGCAGCGCCTGCTCCTGTTGATGGCATGTCGTCTCTCTAGCGTTGGCGGCCAGGTTGTTGGAGGGATACAGGCTGGCCGGATGTAGCAACAGTGGGTACCTCAGGTCTAGATGGCTGTTGTGGCAGTGGTGGTGTCATACATGGACGCCAGCCAGAGCGGGGCTGCAGGAGCGACAGCTTCAGTGGGGTCAGCTAGCCGTTCAGCTGCAGGCTTGTCCTGCTGTGTTGCCGCCTACCTTTTCGCCTGGTCCACAGCATACTGTAATGGAGTAACGTGAAAAGAGAGAGAGAGAGAGAGAGAGAGAGAGAGAGAGAGAGAGAGAGAGAGAGGGCGGGGGGGGGGGGGATGGAGAGAGAATTCCTGCTACTACTGTTAATGGTACTGGAAATAAAGACACAACATCAATTACATATAATAATAACTACCTAAACCCCATTCACCCCAAGACGATATCTCGTCCCAGATTCTGCTTCACATTGGACACACACCACTTAGTCAGGCACCGGAGGAAACTGGGGTTCACAATACACCGACTCACACCTCATTTCGTGCCCCCAGTCCGGCATGGGGCACTGGGTTTCAGAGAGCTGGTGCTCCTGCAGGATCCCACGATGCTCCCGTTGATCTATGGGTGCTGTAACATGAACAATGGAAAAACTCAGAACTGGAAACTTTTTCTAAATAGACCATGAAACCTGATATTTCATGTGCTTTCATAGAGGGCGCGAAGCAGACTGGATTTTCTAGTACATCTCGACTAGCCTATCAATTTCACTGAGATCGTGTACTGTAACAATGGTAAATAAGGTTTGTAAACTTCTTCTTCCACTGTAAATATATACTACGAAATCTGAATACTAAATTATACACTTAAAATGAGGTTGATGCATGATCTGAGGGGCTGCACACCTCCGCCAGCCAACCCACTTTCAGTCTCCAGATGCCGGATCAACTCCTCCTTCAAGTCGTACATGTAGGCTACAACAAAGAGAGAAAAAAGAATTAGAAAAATACGCAGCTGTTAATACTACTCGTAATATCTGATTCTAATTCCCAAAACACACATGGCATGAAACGACAAACAACATAAAGCCGTCCTTTACACACTAGTTGTTTTCACGAAAATACATAGAGCTACCTGAACCTAATTCACTACACATACATGGTATTGAAACCTACAATTATGCATGTAAGGGGAAAGAAAAAGACCTATGTACCATCATAAGTCATTTCCTATCACTAACACCTCTGAAACAGGTACGCTTTTGGTAATCACAATTTCAATCAACTACAACATAGGCTGAGTAAAATATCGGATCTTCATAAAAGGGCAATAAAAACAGGTAGAACTTGATTAATAAGAATGTCAAAATTATTCAAATGGTTCAAATGGCTCTGGGCACTATGCGACTTAACTTCTGAGGTCATCAGTCGCCTAGAACGTAGAACTAATTAAACCTAACTAACCTAAGGACATCACACACATCCATTCCCGAGGCAGGATTCGAACCTGCGACCGTAGCGGTCACTCGACTGCAGACTGTAGCGCCTAGAACCGCACGGCCACTCCGGCCGGCTAACCCAAATTACGAAACAGCTTCTAATTTTATTAAAAGGGAACAGGGAGGCCTTCAAGAATAACGGCTTCAATTAAGTAAAATCACCAAATACCAACAGGCACGCCTTCACTAATAATAACTTGTGTTAAATAAAATTACCAAATAGAGAGCAGGCAGGCCTCCAGTGATATCAGTTTCAGATAAGTGAAATCACCAAATAGAAAACAGGCAAGCCTTCTTTAAAAACAGCTTCTGCTGTGTCGTCCGAACAAGACAAAGCCAGTGCAAAGGCACCACAGGCGCAAAGATGAGAGCTGGTGCCAGTACCATAGAGACTCGCCGCTTGCGCGAGCTCCACCAGCGCCATGGGGCGACGCTGAGGATGAAGATATCGAATTCGTCTCGGCCAGTTAAGGGTGGAATTACAGTCCGCCAATGACCGTACGACAACGAACAAAAGTCTACTAGCAAGAAAGAGTAGCTCTCTCCCGCTTGATTATAGATGATCGTCCAGGGCTGACTTAGAGAGGGAACGTCGTTTAGTGAACACTTAGAAGTGAGTAGACAGCTGTTGTAAATTGCATGTACTATGTACTGTGAAGCTTACCTCCGATTCTTTGCACTTACCCATTGAGGGCCTTTTTTGTGTTATATTATGAGCTGTGTTGCGACTTCATTATTCAACAAGTCACAAGATACACTATGTGATCAAAAGTATCCGGACACCCCAAAAACGTAAGTTTTTCATATTTGGTGCATTGTGCTGCCATCTACTGCCAGGTACTCAGTATCAGAAACCTCAGTAGCCATGAGACATCGTGAGAGGGCAGAATGAGGCTATACGCGAAACTCACGGATTGTGAACGTGGTCAGGTCACTGGGTGTCACTTGTGTCATACGTCTGTACGCGAGATTTCCACACTCTTAAACATGTTTCCAATGTGATAGTGAAGTGGAAACGTGAAGCGACACTTACAGCACAAAAGCGTACAGGCCGACTTCTTGTGTTCACTGACAGAGACCGCGAACAGTTGAAGAGGGTCGTGATGTGTAATAGACAGAGATACATCTACATCTACATCTACATTTATACCCCGCAAGCCACTCAACGGTGTGTAGCGGAGGGCACTTTACGTGCCACTGTCATTACCTCCCTTTCCTGTTCCACTCGCGTATGGTTCGCGGGAAGAACGACTGTCTGAAAGCCTCAGTGCGCGCTCTAATCTGTCAAATTTTACATTCGTGATCTCTTCGGGAGGTATAAGTAGGGGGAAGCAATATCTACGATACCTCATCCAGAAACGCACCCTCTCGAAACCTGGCGAGCAAGCTACACCGCGATGCAGAGCGCCTCTCTTGCAGAGTCTGCCACTTGAGTTTGTTAAACATCTCCGTAGCGCTATCACGGTTACCAAATAACCCTGTGACGAAACGCGCCGCTCTTCTTTGGATCTTCTCTATCTCCTCCGTCAACCCGATCTGGTACGGATCCCACACTGATGAGCAATACTCAAGTATAGGTCGAACGAGTGTTTTGTAAGCCACCTCCTTTGTTGATGGACTACATTTTCTAAGGACTCTCCCAATGAATCTCAACCTGGTACCCGCCTTACCAGCAATTAATTATATACGATCATTCCACTTCAAATCGTTCCGCACGCATACTCCCAGATATTTTACAGAAGTAACTGCTACCAGTGTTTGTTCCGCTATCATATAATCATACAATAAAGGATCCTTCTTTCTATGTATTCGCAATACATTACATTTGTCTATGTTAAGGGTCAGTTGCCACTCCCTGCACCAAGTGCCTATCCGCTGCAGATCTTCCTGCATTTCGCTACAATTTTCTAATGCTGCAACTTCTCTGTATACTACAGCATCATCCGCGAAAAGCCGCATGGAACTTCCGACGCTATCTACTAGGTCATTTATATATGTCCAGACCATCACACAGGAATTCCAAACTGCATCAGCACCCACTGCAAATTCTATGACAGTTAGGCGGGAGGTGATAAAACTTGGATTTCATAGTCGCGCGGCTGCTGATAGGCCACACATCACGCCGGTAAATATCAAATGACGCCTTGCTTGGTGTAAGGAGTGTAAACATTGGATGTTGAACAGTGGAAAAACGTTGTGTGGGGTGACGAATCACGATGGACAATGTGGCGGACCGATGTCAGGGTGTGTGTACGGCGAATACCCGGTGGCTGTCATCTGCCAGAATGTGTTGTGCCAACAGTAAAATTCAGAGGCGGTGGTGTTATGATGTGGTCGTGTTTTTCGTGGAGGGGGCTTGCACCCCTTGTTGTTTTGCGTGGCACCATCACAACACAGCCCTACAATGATGTTTTAAGCACCTTCTTGCTTCCCAGTGTTGAAGAGCAATTTGGGTATGGCGATTGCATTTTTCAACACGATCGGACACCTGTTCATAATGCACGTCCTATGGCGGAGTGGTTACACGATAATAGCATCCCTGTAATGGTCTGACCTGCACAGAGCCCTGACATGAATTCTATAGAACACCTTTGGGATGTTTTGCAATGCCGACTTCGTGCCAGGCCTCACTGCAGCACTCCGCTAAGAATGGGCTGCTCCCCAAGAAACTTTCCAACACTTGTTTGAACGTCCGCCTGCGAGAGTGGAAGCTGTGATCAAGGCTAATGGTGGGCCAACACCATATTGAATTCCAGCATTACAGATGGAGGGCGCCACGAACTTGTAAGTCATTTTCAGCCAGGTGTCTGGGTACATTTGATCACGTAGTGTAAGTAAACCTTTTAACTCATTTCTGTGACTTTGTCACTAATTTGTTGGAGTGTTGCACAACCTTTTTTCTCCTATCCTGTTACCTGACCCTCGGGGATAACTGTGTAATAGTGGCTGCGAGAAATTGTCTTAGCGGTGTACTGTTCCAGAAGCCGTTTCACGAACTCACAAAGTAGGCCTAGAGTAACAACAGTCGCAGGTTTTGAATTTTGAGGTCTTAGCTGTTGTTATTGAAGGCCTGCCTGTTTTCCATTTTGAATCTGTTGTTATTGAAGGCTTGCCTGTTTTGCATTTGGGTAGTTTTTCTTAATTGAAGATGTTATCATTAAAGACCCGCCTGTTTTCTATTTGGTGATTTTACTTGGTTGAAGCTGTTATTAATTAAGGCCTGCCTGTTTTGCTTTTTTTAATTTGCTTAAAAAAAGCTGTTATTATTCATGGCCTGCCTGTTTTCCGTATGGTAATTTTACTTAACTGAAGCTGTTATTAAAGAAGGCCTGTCTGTTTCCTGTTCGGTAATTCTACTTAACTGAAGCTTTTCCGAATCCTCGTCGTCCGTTTTTTAAAAGTCTTGTCGCTTCTTCTGTGCAGGCCGCGTTGCCACTGTTGTTACGATAGGCCGACTTTTTGAGTTCGTGAAACGGCTTCTGGTGCAGTACACCGCCAAGACACTATGAACGTGTCTTAATTTTTCGTTAGTCTTGATTTCATTATTAAGAGCAACGTCTCTCGTGCCTTTACCTTTCCCAAAGCCAGACTGCTCGTCACCTAGCGCATCCTCAGTTTTGTTTTCCATTCTTCTGTATATTATTCTTGTAAGCAACTTGGATGCATGAGCTGTGAAGCTGACTGTGCGATAATTCTCGTACTTGTCAGCTGATGCAGTCTTCGGAATTATGTGGATGATGCTTTTACGAAAGTCAGATAGTATGTCGCCATACTCATACATTCTACACACCAACGTGAATAGTCGTTTTGGTGCTACTTTCCCCAATGATTTTAGAAATTGTAATGGAATATTATCTACCCCTTATGCCTTATTTGATCTTACGTCATCCAAAGCTCTTTTAAATTCTGATTTTAATACTGGATCCCCTATCTCTTCTAAATCGATACCTGTTTCTTCTTCTATCGCATCAGACAAATATTCCTCCGCATGCAGGCTTTCAATGTAGTCTTTCCACCTATCTGCTCTCTACTCTGTATTTAACAGTGGAATTATCTTTGTACTCTTAATGTTATCACCCCTGTTTTTATGTCACCGAAGGTTGTTTTGACATTCCTGTATGTTGAGTCTGTCCTTCCGACAGTCATTTCTTTTTCGATGTATTCACATTTTTCCTGCAGCCATTTCGTCTTACCTTCCCTCCACTTCCTATTTATTCCACTCCTCAGCGACTTGTATTTCTCTATTCCTGAGTTTCCCTGAACCTTTTTGTACTTCCTCCTTTCATCAATCAGT
Source organism: Schistocerca americana (assembly GCF_021461395.2). Classification (NCBI taxonomy): domain Eukaryota; kingdom Metazoa; phylum Arthropoda; class Insecta; order Orthoptera; family Acrididae; genus Schistocerca; species Schistocerca americana. Next base: position 44,624,813 of record NC_060120.1, read on the forward strand.
TGAGGTATTTCTTTTGTTTGCCATGGTTTCTTCGCAGTTACCTTCTTTGTACCTATGTTTTCTTTCCGAACTTCTGTGATGGCCCTTTTCAGAGATGTCCATTCCTCTTCAACTGTACTGCCTATTGAGCTGTTCCTTACTGCTGTATCTATGTCCTTAGAGAACTTCAACAGTATTTCGTCATTCCTTAGTACTTCCGTATCCCACTTCTTTGCTTATTGATTAATGTCTTAAACTTCAGCCTACTCTTCATAACTTGTATAATGCGATCTGTGTCTATATCTGCTCCTGGGTACACCTTACAATCCAGTATCTGATTTCGGAATCCCTGTCTGACCATGATGCGATCTAACCGAAATCTTCCTGATGCAACTGGTCTTTTCCAAGTATACGTCCGCCTCTTGTGGTTCTTGAACAGAATATTCGTTATTACTTTCTGAAACTTGTTAAAGAACTTAATTAGTCTTTCTCCTCTGTCATTCCTTGTCCCAAGCCCATATTCTGTTGTAATCTTTCCTTCTACTCCTTACTATGCGTTCCAGTCCCCCATGACTAATAGATTTTCATCTCCCTTTATGTGGTGTACTGTCCTTTCAATATCCTTATATACTTTCTCTATCTCTTCATCTTCAGCTTACGACGTCGGTATGTACACCTGACTATCGTTGTCGGCGTTGGTTTGCTGTCGATTCTGATAAGAACAACCCTGTCACTGAACTGTTCACATAACACACTCTCTGACGTACCTCCCTATTCATAACGAATCCTACTCCCGTTATACTATTTTCTGCTGCTGTTGATATTACCCTATACTCATCTTACCAGAAATCCTTGTCTTCTTTTCACTTCACTTCACTTCACAGACCTCTACTATATCTAGATTGAGCCTTTGCGTTTCCCTTTTCAGATTTTCTAGTTTTCCTACCACGTTCAAGCTAATGACGTTCCACGCCCTGACTCGTAGAACCTTATCTTTTCGTTGATTATTCAATATTTTTCTCATGTTAACCTCCCCCTCGGCTGTACCGTCCCGGAGATGCGAATAGGGGACTATTCCGGTATCTTTTCCCGATGAAGAGGTCATCATGACACTTCTTCAATTACAGGCCACATGTCCTGTGGATACACGTCATTTGTCTTTAATTCAGTGGTTCCCATTGCCTCCTGCATCCTCATGCAGTTGATCATTGCTGATTCCTCCGCCTTTAGGGGCATTTTCACACCCCCAGGACAAGAGAGTGCCCTGAACCTCTGTTCGCTCCTCCGTCCTCTTTGACAAGGCCGTTAGCAGAATGAGGGTGATTTCTTATGATGGAAGTCTTCGGCTGCCAATGCTAAATATTAATCAAAATTTAAGCAGCGGCGGTATTCGAAACCGGGACCGAAGACATTTCGATTATGACTCAAAGACGCTACCCCCTTTTTTTGTCTTTGATCTTATTTTGTTCGATTTTGTCCGTTGCATTTGTTTCTCTACGGATGTCCCATGACACGCGTTCAGGTTCAGTGCTCACCCGTTGACTCAGTGTTTGTATTACAGAGGGCAGCTAACCTTCTGACCGAACACGCTGAGCCACAGCGACGGCATATTTTTCTCATGTTAAACCGCTAGACCACGGGTCTCACTTGAAGAGTCCATACCAGCTGAACACGAGTGCAGTCGTAATGGCCACCGTGAACCCAGGACTGGCAATTAACCATACAAATCTAGAAAACGTGTCAAGAACCATCAAAATACTTCGGTTCGCCTTCTTGGTACGAGGAAGAGGCCCTACGTAATCAATAAAGAGTTTGTCCTTAGGGTTCTCCTTATGCTCTGATTGTAACAACCCCTTCGGAGGACTATTACTCGATTTAGCCTTCTTACAGGCTCCACACTCACCCACTAATCTCCTGATATACAACGTGAGCCACGTGAGGTGAGCCTTAACTTTTTCAAAGGTTTTATAGAGGCACAGATGTGTTCCCACTACAGAGTTGTGAAAATAATGGAAAACGGGAGGCACCAGCTCCTGAGGCAAACAAATTTTGAAGTCCCCAGCTTCTTTAATGTGTTTACATAGTATGCCATTCCTGATGGAGTAGTTGCTAAACTCTACACCAGATAAGAGTTGCTTTCTTAACGGACCCCACAATAGATATTGACCCCGTCTGGTTTTAAGGTCCTCAAACAATTAGGGAACCTCAGGCAGAACGGTACACACAACCAGGTGAGACTCACTGAAGTCCTTTTTCTCTACAGCCCCCTCCTCCTGAAACATGCGACCGACGGTGTCGCCGACTTGGTTGTGAGGTCCTTTTACGTGTCGCATCTTGAAGTGAAATGTAGAGGTGCAGACCGCCCATCGGGCAATCCTACCAGTGTTCCTTGATCGAGCCAACACCCAACTTACAGCCTGATTGTTCATCTCGAAATGAAAGCCCCTGTGCTCAGGATGGAAGTGGAACTTCTCTAAGGCGAAAAGCAGAGCCAGAGCCTCGCACTCATAAACGGCGTAATTAAGCTCAGGACCAGACAACCTTCTAGACGCAAAAGCTAATGGGCTTCTTATACCTTGATCCTCTTGCAACAGCACCGCAGCAATAACGGCACTGGAGGCATCAGTTTGAACGATAGATCTTTTGTCGAAATCCGGCACGGCTAAGACCGGCGGGTTGGTGATAGCGGTCTTGATAGCTTCAAAGGCCGCCTGCTGACTCTCAAACCAGAAAAATTTCTTCTCCTCCCTACGTAGTTTATTCAGGGCAGCGGCCATCTGGGCATAATCAGAGACAAAACGGCGAAAGTAATTCGCCGTTCCAATAAAACTGGCTATCCCCTTCATATTTCGAGGCTGAGGAGATTTCTTCAGTATCTTAGTTCGTTCCTGGTTAATCCTAATGCCGTCCCCGGAAATTAAATGGCTCAGAAAGGACACCTGTTTACTAGCAAGTGTAATCTTGGACGGTTTAACGGTCAACCCTGCATCCCGAAACATGGAGAGGACCTCCAGAAGATGGGAAATATGATCTTCAAACGACTGACTATAAATGAGAGCAACTAATAAACGAGACAAAACAGCCGTCCCAGTGAACAAGCCAAACGGCACACAGTAGAAATCTTAACGGTTCTAATCAGTGCAGAAAGCAGTGACATGTTTAGACTCCTCGGTAAGAGGAATCTGATTCTAAGCTTGGTTGAGATCAAGCACCATGAACCACTTAGCCCCCGATAACAAGATAAAGCTGTTATGGGGATCTGGCAAGGGGACAGATTCTAAGATAACCTTTATATTAAGGATCATACAATCAACCACCGACATGTAGTCCTGATACTGAGCTTTTAGGAAGGAGGAAAATCGGTGACGCGTAGGGAGATTGTAACCTCCACACAAGAAAGTTCCGAAACCTCCCAACAGTAAAAAATATAATTATGTCATTCACATTCAGTATAATCTACCAACAGAAAAATTGCGTAACCTATCAATAATAAAATGTGACTAATCTCTCAATAAAAAATTTGTGGCTCTCTTATAACCTTTCAATAATTGACTGCGAATTTAAACTGGTAAATTTTGGGCGTCAGCAGCGCTGCGTCATGGCCCTGAAAGATCATTCTGAATAAAAAAAATGAAAATTCTTACTTCAATGAAGTCGCCGGATAACGCATATATGTCTGCTCTTATAATAAACATTTCTGGCATAGCCCAGTGCAATGCTGGCCGACAGATTTGTCATGTATAAAAGGAAACAACTGATTTTTCTTTACAATAATCGGTATGACCATGGATTGGAGAAATTAGTAAATTCTTTAAATTGAGTTGAATGATTGTCAAAATTTAATTTTTATAACAAACATTATTATTAAGAGATTTCTTTTTAAAAACATTTACATGGGACTTGATATAACAATAATACATATGCGGCACGCTGCTTTTACCTTATACTACAACGCTCAGGGACCGCCATCGCTCCCCCACGACCGGCCCGGCCAACTCCATACACACGACTGCTGGCTACTACTTACTTCTACTGCCACACAGTTCCTACTGCAGTCAACACTGCTCTCTGGCCTGAGATTCTCTTATAGCTTACATATCGCAGGCAGCGCGTGAGAAATCTATCGAAATTGCATCTGCTCGAGTGCGCTAGCAACAAATTCCATAATCATGGACCTCTTACAAGATGTTCACGGCCTAATGACCCCCTCCTTCAACTTACTCGCCAATTTCTGTATCAAGATTTTCATTTTGGGTGGCTGGAGACGATGAAGAGACTGTCACACCGGAGTATCGTCAGCAAAGTGTACGATGTTAGTGATCTCCGATATGCTAGAGAAAATCTCGGGAAACTCCCGCAACACATTCAACAACAGTCCTGCCTGTCCCGGCTCAAGATGGACCACATCAAATTCACCGGAGTTACAACTTACTACCACACTGGTGCAACTGCAAGAGCAAAAGAATATCTTGTCACTAGCCAAATAATCCACTTTTCTGAATAAAATCTCTCCTGAACAACAAACTGAGCGTTAGATCTTTAACAAGCAAGAGCGTAACGTGCCACGAGAAATTGCAAATGGACAAATTACGGTGCACCTCGCCGACCAGAGGCTGCTCTTGCCGATTGGCTACACGATATCTCTGAGGGCGGGGGTGCACGGAAGATAATTTACATAAATTCACACTCTCCAAATGTTGCTGTTGTTGTGGTCTTCAGTCCACAGACTGGTTTGATGCAGCTCTCCAAGCTACTCTCTCCTGTGCAAGCTTCTTCATCTCCCAGTACCTACTGCAACCTACATCCTTCTGAATCTGCTTACTGTATTCATCTCTTGGTCTCCCTCTACGATTTTTACCCTCCGCGCTGCCCTCCAATACTAAACTGGTGATCCCTTGATGCCTCAGAACATGTCCTACTAACCGATCCCTTCTTCTAGTCAAGTTGTGCCGCAAACTCCTCTTCTCCCCTATCCTATTCAATACCTCCTCATTAGTTATGTGATCTACCCATCTAATCTTCAGCATTCTTATGTAGCACCATATTTCGAAAGCTTCTATTCTCTTCTTGTCCAAACTAGTTATCGTCCATGTTTCACTTCCATACATGGCTACACTCCACACAAATACTTTCAGAAACGTCTTCCTGACACTTACATCTATACTCGCTGATAACAAATTTCTCTTCTTCAGAAACGCTTTCCTTGCTATTGCCAGTCTACATTTTATATCCTCTCTACTTCGACCATCAGTTATTTTGCTCCCCAAATAGCAAAACTCCTTTACTACTTTAAGTGTCTCATTTCCTAATCTAATTCCCTCACCATCACCCGACTTAATTCGACTACATTCCATTATCCTCGTTTTGCTTTTGTTGATGTTCATCTTATATCCTCCTTTCAAGACACTATCCATTCCGTTCAACTGCTCTTCCAAGTCCTTTGCTGTCTCTGACAGAATTACAATGTCATCAGCGAACCTTAAAGTTTTTATTTCTTCTCCATGGATTTTAATACCTACTCCGAATTTTTCTTTTGATTCCTTCACTGCTTGCTCAATATAGAGATTGAATAACATCGGGGAGAGGCTGCAACCCTGTCTCACTCCCTTCCCAACCACTGCCTCCCTTTCATGTCCCTTGACTCTTATAACTGCCATCTGGTTTTTGTACAAATTGTAAATAGCTTTTCGCTCCCTGTATTTTACCCCCGCCACCTTCAGAATTTGAAAGAGTGTATTCCAGTCAACATTGTCAAAAGCTTTCTCTAAGTCTACAAATGCTAGAAACCTAGGTTTGCCTTTCCTTAATCTAGCTTCTATGATAAGTCGTAGGGTCAGTATTGCCTCACGTGTTCCGATATTTCTACGGAATCCAAACTGATCTTCCCCGAGGTCTGCTTCTACTAGTTTTTCCACTCGTCTGTAAATAATTCGCGTTAGTATTTTGCAGCTATGACTTATTAAACTGATAGTTCGGTAATTTTCACATCTGTCAACACCTGCTTTCTTTGGGATTGGAATTATTATATTCTTCTTGAAGTCTGAGGGTATTTCGCCTGTCTCATACATCTTGCTCACCAGATGGTAGAGTTTCGTTAGGCCTGGCTCTCCCATGGCTGTCAGTAGTTCTAATGTGTAAGGGGTCCGTAGGCCCTTACTATATGTTTGCACTCGGGACAGGTCGACAGGGCAAACAATCGATAGTGTCATGTTGCGAGAGCGAGTGTAGAGTTGAAGGCAGTTCCCAGGTTGCGGGCCGAGCGGTGTGGAGGCCTGTTGCTGTAGTGCAAGGCTTTACCGCCAAAGGAAGTGGCCATCGCCGCGGTTTAACCCCTGTGTGTTAGAATAATACGGGAAAGCGAAAAAGCATAATTACTAGAGTGATCAGTGATATTCTGTGCCGAAAATTTTGGATTCGCGTCTACCGCGCTGGCATCATTTGGATTGCAGTGTTGGATTGCAGTGTTGGATTGCAGTGATTGTATTTGCGTGTGACGATTATGAATAACGGAGAAGCCTGTGCTGAGATTAGCCGTAATTAAATATGTATGACGAAGGCAGTAGCTGTCTCCCATTTCTTGTGTTTTTGAGACGAATATAGGTCTTGATTAGTGAAGCTGTGTTGTTGTTCTTCTTGTTACCAGACATTACATTATTACAGCATTTTAGAAGCACAAAATGGAATGTAACAACTCCGCAGCAGTCCATTCCGATTGCCAGCCCCATTAGGTTCACGGTCACATTAATTAAATATTTATTTGGGCTGCTATTCAGATTCCGATCGAGCGGGATACATAAATCGGAGGTGTTACACCCTTGGCTTACCGTGAAAGGACTAATGCAATTTTCGGACGAATAGTAAGAACAATAGGTAATTTTATCTTGCTTAACGTGAGAAAATATTTTTTCCGATTTTGAATCGGGACAGAGCATAAACTTTAAAATCGCGACAAGAATCAGTGCATTTTTCAACAATACGAACTAATAACATCTTACAATTGTGACTAAACTTTCTTTTCTTGCCATATTAAATAAGAATAATAGTGTCGTTAAACTGTGTTATAATGTGCAAATGCGTAAATCCGCGCGAAAAACTGTGAAAAGTGGACACTAAAGAAAGACACGTGTGAACATTGCTATAGCAAAACGAACTAAGAATTCGTCACGGAAGCTTTTAAAGAAGTGTTTAGTAGTAATATTGTGACTGGAATTGCTCTTTGAATAGTGAAAATGGGACAGCTTCATGTGGACCCATAAACTGTTATGCAGACGACAATTTATTGTGCCGATGCAATTGTTGAGTGACGTCACGCAGACCCGTGTAGCAGTTGGGCCAAAGAGCTTCGATCTGCGAGGTGATTTCACACGTCATCCCAACTACCTGTGCAAGGAGTAGTTCAAGCACAGATGCACTACACCGACGGTCTTCAGCGCGACTTCGAGACACCGAGCGCCGACCCGGCATCTAGTGGCCGAACTACAATTACGCCCGCCTGCAGCGCCATGGAGCGGCCGGCTGAGAACTACGACGTCCTGCCACAGCGAACTGCGCAACTTCAGGACACCGAGCGCCGACCCGGCATCTAGCGGCCGAACTACAACTACGCCTGCCTGCAGCGCCATGGAGCGGCCGATGGAGAACTACGACGACTCGCCACAGATCTTCATGTGGCTCCGGCAGCAGTACAGTGCCACACCTACTTCAAACGTCAAAGCATCGCGACTCGTGGTAACGTCAGTTGGTGAGTGAAGGCGACTGGTTGACATAACATTAAATTGTAGTGCGCAGTCTTCGCGGTAAATAAACAATTGTAAACGGAAGTTCACACTAGGAAAAGTGCCAAATTACAGTAATATCCGAAAAGTTTGTGAAACTTATTTATGCATACTGCGCAGTCCAAATGGTGATTATACAGATATGCTTATTGTTTTTGGGGATTTTACATTTATAGATTTTATGAGTGGTGTGATTTGTCTTATTTAAAATATTTCACATAACCTCTGTATGTGAGAATTGGTATTTGAAGTTATTAGGTTTGAGAGTTGTTATGTTCGGTATTCATACGTATTGTATCAATTTTGGGATTAACTGAAAATACTGCAAGTACTGTTTGGTTAGTTTCATGCTAATTAGGAGTGTTTTGGGTTACTAGAGGTTATTCTGTATTACTTGCCTGTGCATTAAAAATAAACCAAACATGTCTACTGAAGATAAGCAGGTTTGTGAGGCAGTAGTTGAAAGGAAAGGGATAGGACAGGGAGACAGAGATGATTCAGGAATCAGTGATTATGGATTGTCACTAGATAGCCCATTAGCACATTCAACTAGTTATCCTGAGACACCAGGACAAACGACGAGAGATAAGCCTGTTTCAGAGGATGCAGATTTACGGTCGATGTTGGCAGCCTTGCTAAAAGAAGCTAGAGAAAGGGAAGAAATATTCCGCAAATCATTAGAGGAAGGTTTCAGAGAATCATTAAAGGAAGGTTTACGAGAAAATAATGTATCGTTAGAGAAAGGTTTCAGCCCATCATTAGAGAAGGGTTAACAGGAAACAAGAGAATCACTAAAGGAAGATTTACCAGAAACTAGAGAAGAGGGAAGAATATTCCGAGAATCATTAGAGAAAGGTTTACAAGAGATCAAAACATCGCAAATGAAGATGGAATGTAATGTGAAGAAGGAAATGCAGGAGTTATAAGAAAGAATGAAGATGGACATCGACGAGAGAGAGAGGAAGCTACAGAAGAGCATAGACCAAGTCCAGGTAGACGTGGAGAAGGTGGAAGGGAAGTTAACAAAAAAGATAGAAGACGATATTGAAGAAACGAAAGCCGAATTGGGAGAAAGAATCAACGAAGTGGAAACAAATTGCAATCATCGAATCGCCGAGGTGACGCAGATACAGAAACAATGCAATGATGTGGTTAAGGGGATAGGAGATAGGCAAAACCCACTGGCTGTCAATCTGAGAAATGCTATAGCCGTGCAACGAGAAGAGGATAACAAGAGGGTTGCAATGGAGGTCAGGCAATTACAACAGGGAGTGCAGCAATTGGAGAGCAAGACAGAAGAAATCGATAAACGAATTAGCAATGCCACCTTAACCGTTGGGGAAGGTAGAGTCGTTACCTTGATGAGCAATGATAATCGATACGTCCAAAATAATACAGGGCAGAAATTTAGACCGAAAGGAGGGTTGCACCCAATGATATTTATGAAATGGTTAAAAGGAGTTTTCCCAGCACATTTTAAAGACTCAGACAAGATTCAATTTGCGATAGATAGGATGGAAGTTGAGGCCTTCACTTGGGGAGTCAGGAAGAAGGAAGGGACTACTAGTTATGATCAGTTTGAAGAGGAATTCTTGAAGAAATACTGGTCCAAAAGTCATCAGTGTGCAGCAATTGACGACCTACTCCACTGCACGCCACTTAGTACATGGAGAGGAACGTTGAGAGAGTTTGCCGAACATTTGTGGGAATTGAACGAGACCTTGGAACAACCCCTGAGTGATGATGTAATGATATCAGCGATAAAAAGAAGAATGAGCCGGAGAATGCAAGAAACTGTATCCGGGAGCCTAATTAAAGATAGGGAGGCCTTGATGGAAATACTGGAACAGTTGGAATCTGTTCGATCACAGGAACACAATCAAGCTAATGATCAAAACCGAAGGGGAAGTAATGACCCAAGGAATCATTTTGGTAATTCGTCTAATTATAGAGGAAGAGGTGGTGGCCATAGGTACAGGAACCATGGTGGTGAACGGCAATGGAGAAATGATTGGAGAAGGAGTGAAGAACCAAGAAATCATGAGGGAGGATGGGATAGGCGAAGGAATGACACAGTGCATATAGAAGAGGCGGAGAGACCGGAAAACTGAATGACACTCCAGATGAGGTCCGGTCAGGAGTGAGAGCTACAAGGACCAGAGTAAACCTGCTAAGACACGACAATGGTGGAGATCTGAGAGAAGATCTACTGGAGGAAAGAAGTAGGATTCCCAAAGAACCCATGCTACCCATGATAGGGATCAAGCTATGTGGACTGAATATCGAGGCATTAGTCGATACAGGAAATGAAGCATGTGCAGTATCCAAAAGGTTATATGAACAGATACTAAAAGCAAATATTAGCTTGCCTAGTTTCCCGGTGAGTGGAGTGAGAATTGTGAATGCGTTGGGTGCAAGGAGTAAACCTATTAAAGAACAAGTGTTGATTACCTTCGAGATAGAGGGAGAAGAATACGAAGCAACAATTTTGGTGGTGGCCAGATTGAACACATCAATTATTTTAGGGATAGATTGGTTGAATGAAGTTGATGCAGTAGTGAGTTTTGATGAAGGTACTGTCAAGGTCAAAGGAAGAAAGGGAGAAGAGAAGAGGTTAAAGTTTGCTGAGGGGAGTGCAATCGAAGAAGAGGAGGAATTTAGAAGAATAAATTTGTGTCATGAAGAAGAACCCACCATGGGATACAGGGAAGAGGAACTAGGAGAAGAAGTGTTGATATACCTTGAGGGATTAGCACAAGAGGATAGACATAAAGAGGATAAGATCAGTAAAAAGTTGGAGGAGATGACACACCTAGATGAGGGGACTAAGAAGAAATTAGCCACAGTATTATACAGGCGTTGTAAAGTATTTTCTCAACGACCAGGTATCATGAAAGGGGTGGAGTGTAAGCTAAAGATAAAGAACCATAAACCGTTCAATATAAAACAGTATTCCATTCCCCAGGCGAAACGAAGAGCAGTAGATGAAGAGATACAGAGGATGATGGACCTTGGTGTTATAGAAAGGGCCAACAGTCAATATAACAACCCCCCCATTTGCTGTTGATAAGAAGGATGGAAAGGTGAGGATAGTTTTGGATGCACGAACAGTGAACAAAATCATCGAGCCGGAGTGGGACGAACCTGAGACTATAGAAGAACTGATTCAAGAATTCCGAGGAGCAAAGGTGCTTAGTAGTATCGACTTAACTGCTGGTTACTGGCAAATACCATTGGCCGCAGAATCCCGCCAGTATACAGCATTTACTTATGGAGGAAGATGCTATCAATTTAGAGTGTTGCCATTTGGGCTTAATGTGTCAGTGCTTGAATTCATAAGAGCGATGGTTAAGATACTATGCGAGGAGTTACTTAAAAAGGTCACCGTTTACGTGGATGACCTCTTGATAGCAAGCGAATCATGGGAAGAACATTTGAATAGATTGGATGCAATCTTGGCAGCTTTTGAAACCGCAGGGGTAACTGTAAACATGGACAAGTCGGAATTTGGCAAATCAAAGATAAAATTCCTGGGCCATGTAATATCCGAGGAGGGTATCTATCCTGATCCTAGTAAAATGGACGCTATTAAAAATTTTCCGACCCACCATAGTAAGAAGCAGTTGCGACCATTCTTTGGGGTTTGTGAGTTTTATAGAAAATTTGTCAAAGGATCTGTACTTAATGCCCCGAGTATGAGAGAATTGACCAAGGCGAGGATACCGTGGCATTGGAGTGCAGAGTGCCAAACCGAATTTGAGAATATCAAGGAAGCACTATATAGTGCAGACATATTGTACCACCCGGATTTTTGCAAGGATTTTTATTTAGGAGCAGACAGCTCTGACTATGGACTAGGAATACATTTGTACCAAATGGAGAGGAGCGGAAATGATGAGAGTGTAAGAACAATAGCGTTCAGTAGCAGAAGTTTAAATGCTTGGGAGAGGAAATATTCGATTACTGAAAGGGAGGCATTGGCAATTGTGTGGGGGTTTAAGCGTTTCCGATATTATTTGGCCGGAAGATGTGTGAAAGTAGTGACTGACCATAAGGCCCTTACATTTCTGACTACAAGCAAGTTGAGGCATAGCAGACTAACGCGATGGGCCCTGGCATTACAAGACTATGACTTCGAGATAATTTATGAACCAGGAGCAACACATATAATACCTGATGCTTTATCAAGTTTACCAGCTGACTCGAGAGGAATGTTGGTGGACAGGCCAGAAGGAGAAGGAGTTAGAATTAACCTGATGAAGGGAGTACAGTATGAAGAATTCATAAGGAAATTCCTAAAGAATGTGCACAGGGAACAGAACGAGGACGAGAAATTAAGACAATTAAAAACAAATACAGGTGTGCAGGAGAGGTAAGGATTCGCACATTTTATTATATTCATAATGGGATACTTTATAAAAGAAACAAGGAGAGTGAGGAGAACTGGAAACTCTGTGTGCCTGAGCATGTGGTAGAAAAATTAATTTGGTATACACACTATAGTAATGCGCATTATGGACCGAAAAAGTGTCTGGAAAAGTTGAAGTTAGATTGTGCATTCAACAACATGGGAAGGCGTATACGTAAGATACTGAGTACTTGTGACACCTGTCAAAAATCTAAAACGACTACAGTACAGCACAAAGGATATATGCATCCAATTGTACCAACAGCAATTAAGGACATAGTTGCAGTGGATCTCTTTGGGCCACTTCCTGCCTCACGAGGGAATTACACACAAATCTTAGTAGTGGAAGAACTGGTTTCCAAGTACATAAAATTTTACCCGTTGAAGAAAGCTACTACTAGAGCCATCATTAACCATTTTGAGAAAGACTATTTTCAAAAGGTGTGTATTCCTAAGCGAATTTTGAGTGATAATGGGTCACAATTTAGATCAAAGGAGTGGACAGAGATGCTTAATGAGCACAGAATAGAGGAAATTGCTATTTCTAGGTACAGGCCAGCTTCTAACCCTGCAGAACGAACAATGAAGGAATTGAACCGTTTATGCCGAACATACTGTCATAGGAAGCATGGTTCATGGAAAGAATATCTGGAAGAATTTGAGCGGGTCAGGAATCACCTCCCACATGATTCTACAGGGTTCGCACCATGTGAAGTATTGCTCAATCAAGAACCTGACAGTATTTTTCGTGAGTTGTTAGTCTACCCACCAGGAAGTTCATTGACTTGGGAAAGGAAATTGGAGCTAGTGGAATTAAGTATGAAGGAGAAGGCTAGGAAAAGACAGGAAAGACACGACAAGCTAGTGAAACCGATAACTTACCGAGTGGGAGATCTGGTACTAGTAAAGGCTCATGCAAAATTCAAGAAAATAAACTCTGAAATACATAAATTTAACCATGTTTATAAGGGACCGTACAGGATTATAAAAATTGGTCATCCTAACACTGTGGAGTTGGAGTATGCACGGACAAAGAGAGTGCATGGTAAGGAACATGTGGAGAACATAAAAAGGTACTACTCACATGAGCACAGGGATAACCCAGATGAGGAAAGGGAACTCGATTAGGGCAAATGTCTGAAATGAGAGTGTTCAAGCTCCTTGATGTAGTTGAGTAGGACATGTTTAGAACATTTAGTTGTTAAACGGACATTTGAAAAAGGGAAATGTTTATTTACGTTGTGTTTTCTGATGTATTATAATTAGAACTGCATATTTCATATCGACGATTACCTGAGAATGGGTATAAAACCTGTAACAACTAATTTGTAGTATAATAATTCATATATCATGTGTTCAAGTAATAATTTTTGATTGTAAGTTGTGTGTTTCATTTAATATTGGACTATAGAGGACTATTGCTGTTTGATATACAAAAATTGTAATTTGGACAATGCCATGTATATGAGATGTAATAACCTTTTGTAGAATATTGTTGTTGAGGCAGCCCACTGCTGGAGTCGAGGGATTATTTGGTGAATTGTAATTTCATTAACTAATTACACTATGTGCTTTGTTCCGATGTAGCAATGTTTAATTCCCTTGCCGATTCTTTTGCGCCGGAGGCTCCAAAGAAGTTTTCGAGGGCGGGGATGTAAGGGGTCCGTAGCCCCTTACTATAGGTTTGCACTCGGCACAGGTCGACAGGGCAAACAATCGATAGTGTCGTGTTGCGAGAGCGAGTGTAGAGTTGAAGGCAGTTCCCAGGTTGTGGGCCGAGCGGTGTGGAGGCCTGTTGCTGTAGTGCAAGGCTTTACCGCCAAAGGGAGTGGCCATCGCCGCGGTTTAACCCCTGTGTGTTAGAATAATACGGGAAAGCGAAAAAGTATAATTACTAGAGTGATCAGTGATATTCTGGGCCGATATTTTTTGGTTTCGCGTCTACCGCGCCGGCATCATTTGGATTGCAGTGTTGGATTGCAGTGTTGGATTGCAGTGATTGTATTTGCGTGTGACGATTGTGAATAACGAAGAAGCCTTCGCTGAGATTAGCCGTAATTAAATATGTATGACGAAGGCAGTGGCTGTCTCCTTTTTCTTGTGTTTTTGAGACGAATATAGGTCTTGATTAGTGAAGCTGTGTTGTTGTTCTTCTTGTTACCAGACATTACATTATTACAGCATTTGAGAAGGACAAAATGGAATGTAACAACTCCGCAGCAGTCCATTCCGATTGCCAGCCCCATTAGGTACACGGTCACATTAATTAAATATTTATTTGGGCTGCTATTCAGATCCCGATCGTGCGGGATACATAAAGCGGAGGTGTTACAAATGGAATGTTGTCTACTCCCGGGGCTTTGTTTCGACTCAGGTCTTTCAGTGCTCTGTCAAACTCTTCACGCAGTATCGTATCTCCCATTTCATCTTCATCTACATCCTCTTCCATTTCCAAAATATTGTTCTCAAGTACATCGCCCTTGTATAGACCCTTTATATACTCCATCCACCTTTCTGCTTTCCATTCTTTGCTTAGAACTGGGTTTCCATCTGAGCTCTTGATATTCATACAAATAACTCTCATCTCTCCAAAGGTCTCTTTAATTTTCCTGTAGGCAGTATCTATCTTATCCCTAGTGAGATAAGCGTCTACATCCTTACATTTGTCCTCTAGCCGTCCCTGCTTAGCCATTTTGCACTTCCTGTCGATCTCATTTTTGAGACGTTTGTATTCCTTTTTGCCTGCTTCATTTACTGCATTTTTATATTTTCTCCTTTCATCAATTAAATTCAATATTTCTTCTGTTACCCAAGGATTTCTACTAGCCCTCGTCTTTTTACCTACTTGATCCTCTGCTGCCTTCACTACTTCGTCCCTCAAAGCTACGCATTCTTCTTCTACTGTATTTCCTTCCCCCATTCTTGTCAATTGTTCCCTTATGCTCTCCCTGAAACTCTCTACAACCTCTGGTTCTTTCAGTTTATCCAGGTCCCATCTCCTTAAATTCCCACCTTTTTGCATTTTCTTCAGTTTTAATCTACGGTTCATAACCAATAGATTGTGGTCAGAGTCTACATCTGCCCCTGGAAATGTCTTACAATTTAAAACCTGGTTCCTAAATCTCTGTCTTACCATTATATAATCTATCTGAAACCTGTCAGTATCTCCAGGCTTCTTCCATGTGTACAATCTTCTTTTATGATTCTTGAGCCAAGTGTTAGCTATGATTAAGTTATGCTCTGTGGAAAATTCTACCAGGCGGCTTCCTCTTTCATTTCTTACCCCCAATCCATATTCACCTACTACGTTTCCTTCTCGTCCTTTTCCTACTATCGAATTCCAGTCACCCATGACTATTAAATTTTCGTCTCCCTTCATCATCTGAATAATTTCTTTTATTTCATCATACATTTCTTCAATTTCTTCGTTATCTGCAGAGCTAGTTGGCATATAAACTTGTACTACTGTGGTAGGCGTGGGCTTCGTATCTATCTTGGCCACAATAATGCGTTCTCTATGCTGTTTGTAGTAGCTTACCCTCATTCCTATTTTCCTATTCATTATTAAACCTACTCCTGCATGACCCCTATTTGATTTTGTGTTTATAACCCTGTAGTCACCTGACCAGAAGTCTTGGTCATCCTGCCACCGAACTTCAGTAATTTCCACTATATCTAACTTTAACCTATCCATTTCCCTTTTTAAATTTTCTAACCTACCTGCCCGATTAAGGGATCTGACATTCCACGCTCCGATCCGAAGAACGCCAGTTTTCTTTCTCCTGATAATGACATCCTCTTGAGTAGTCCCCGCCCGGAGATCCGAATGGGGGACTATTTTACCTCCGGAATATTTTACGCAAGAGGACGCCATCATCATTTAACCATACAGTAAAGCTGCATGCCCTCGGGAAAAATTACGGCTGTAGTTTCCCCTTGCTTTCAGCCGTTCGCAATACCAGCACAGCAAGGCCATTTTGGTCAGTGTTTCAAGGCCAGATCAGTCAATCGTCCAGACTGTTGCCCCTGCAACTACTGAAAAGGCTGCTGCCCCTCTTCAGGAACCACACGTTTGTCTGGCCTCTCAACACATACCCCTCCGTTGTGGTTGCACCTACGGTACGGCTATCTGTATCGCTGAGGCGCGCAAGCCTCCCCACTAACGGCAAGGTCCATGGTTCATGTAGGGAAGAAACTCCAAATATCAATTATAATTGAACAAGGACATGGAGCTAAAGAATCCAGCAGCACACAGAAGGGTTGTTGACCTAGACGGGCACAGATAAAAAGGTGGGCAGATCTGGAGGGAGCACGAATACGCGCGCACCACGGCGCATGGGGAAACAATCTCCCACTTGTTCACCTGGCAACATTTGCCGGGGCTATGAGCTCGTGATGCGGGACTCTCGCGCAGCAAGTGGTCGTGGCCGGCGCACCGAAAACAACCTTTCGTATGAAATGTGTTGGATGCTTGAGGAGCCCAATTAATTCTCGAGGTGGGTGGAGGAACCTCGAAGCGCTCCTCTCGCCTCCTCTCCTCATCGGCAAAACAAGGATTCAATGGAATCAGCGGGGCGGAAAGAAAATGCCAAGCGTGACCTTTCCTCGCGATGCATGCGCTCCAAAATGTTTGATACGTATTGAGTTCCGAAACCGACACACCAAGAGCCAAGGTGGCTAGACGCACTCGCTCGACATACTCGCTCTGCGGTTCAAAATATGCCTGTACCCACCAGTATATTTGCGTTCAAGCTCGTTCCGCATCGGCTGCGAGAGCTTCCTATCGACAATCAGTCCCCTCAGTCCTCCGCTTCAGGACTTTAGATGTACGTAAAATCAATCAGAATACCTTTCGCCAAGGGGTATAGTAATGCTAGTATCCCATGGTGAGGCGTCCCCAATGCGTCCGCATAACATTCAAATCTACATCTACACAGATACTCCGCAAGCCACAATAAGGTGCGTGACAGAGGGTACCTTGTACCATTACTCGCCATTTCCTCTCCTATTCCACTAACAAATAGAGGGAGGGAAAAATGACTGTCTGTACGCCTCCGTATGAATCCTAATGTCTCGTATTTTATCTTCGTGGTCCTTGAACGCGATATAAGCTGGCGGAGAATAATCGTTCAGCAGTCAGCTTCCAAAGGTAGTTCTCAAAATTTTCTCAGTAGTGTTTCCCGAAAAGAAGTATTTGAGTTCCGAAGCATCTCCGTAACATTTAAGTTTTGTTCGAACCTACCGGTAACAAATCTAGCAGCCCTTCTCTGAATTGCTTCGATGTCTTCGTTCAATCCGACCTGGTACGGATCCAAAACACTCAAGCAGTACTCAAGAATAAATCGAAGTCGACCATTTGCCTTCCCTACCACAGTTTTCACATGCTCGTTCCACCTCATATCGCTTTGCAACGTTACGCCCAGATATTTAAACGACTTGACTGTGTCAGACAGTACACTAGTAATACGGTATCCAAACTTTACAGCTTTGATCTTCCTACTCATCCGCATTAAATTGCATTTTCCCATATTTAGAACTTGCTGCCATTCATCACATCAACTGGAAATTTTCTCTAAGACGTCTTGTATATTTCTACAGACACTCAACTTCGATACGTTACCGTACACCATGGCATCATCGGCAAACAACAGCAGACTGCTGCCCACCCTGTCCGCCAAATCATTTACGTATACAGAGAACAAACAGCGGTCCTATCACACTTCCCTGGGGCACTCCTGATGACACCCTTGTCTCTGATGACCACTCGCCGTCGAGGAAAACATACGAGGTCTATTACTTAAGAAGTCTCCAAGCCCTCACATATCTGTGAACTTATTCACCAATAGCAACGACAGCCACAAAAATTGCAGGGCACGGCCCAAGGTATCGAGTAAAAGCTCTGAAATACCGTTAAGTAGGCACATAATTTGGTTGCGTAGTCTAACGAAATGCTCAGACGGACTGCTGCCTAAACTTTGGGACCCAATCGCTAGATCAAAGAACTGATTCGTGGGGGTATCTGCTTCCGCTTCCTGACTTTCCAAGCTTAAGGACGCAGCTTGGCCCTGCAAATCCCTCACTAGACCACTCAGCCATCCAACCCTGGTAACTACAGGCTGGCTAAGTTACATGGAGGTGATGTCCCTCAAACAGTCCCCCAAATATGCTGGGTAGACCTGAATTTGAAGAATTTGCCTAATAATTGGTTGACCGTCTGTAGAAAGGACAGGTTCCGCTAATCATCATCAAACGCCGCGGAAACATTATCGAGAGAAACATCTACCTCCCCAATGGTATGCGCCGGAACACAAAGCACGCACCCTGGCCGCCAGCTGTGGAACACTATCCTAGGTGTTAAGCTCCCGAATTCTAAGTTCACAAAGAAAGTGCTCCTTTTTTTAGATGTCCGATTGCGGGGCAGCATTTCGATCCATCCCTGCGCACAACGGAATAAATTAATACAATGCTCGAGAGACAGTAAGAGCACTGAGGAAATGATCACAGGAAATCATAAATCACCAGAGAAACGGTAAAACCCACCCCTGTCAACAGAACGCAACCACGCTCTGTGAATATCAGTTAAAATCTAGGATGGAGGGATGCAGGACCAAAGAGTAGAGCCCATGTACAATCATGTGTCTCTACCTGTTACTACCTTATTGACGTAAATACCTCTGAAACAAATAGGCCTTTGACAATCACATTTAAGTTCATTACAACAAAGGCTGAGTAAGATACACTACGTGATTAAAAGTATCTGGAAACCCCCAAAACATACGTTTTTCTTATTACGTGCATTGCGCTGCCACCTACTGCTAGGTACTCCACATCACCGACCACAGTAGTCATTAGGCATCGTGAGAGAGCAGAATTGGGCACTCCGCGGAACTCACGGACTTCGAACGTGGTCAGGTGATTGAGTACACTTCTGTCATACGTCTGTAAGCGAGTTTTCCACACTCCTAAACATCCCTAGGTCCACTGTTTCCGATGCGATTGTGGAGTGGAAACGTGACGGGATGTGTGGAGCGCAATGGCGTACAGGCTGACCTCGTCTGTTGACTGACAGAGACCGCCGATAGTTGAAGAGGGTCGTAATGTGTAATAGACTGACATCTATCCAGAATATCATACAGAATTTCCAATCTGCATCAGGATCCATTGCAAGTACTATGAAAGTTAGGGGGGAGGTGAGAAAACGTCGATCTCATGGTCGAGCGGCTGCTCATAAGCCACAAATCGGGCTGTAAATGCCAAACGACGCCTCGCTTGGTGTAAGAAGCGTAAACTCTGGACGATTGAACAGTGGAAGAACGTTGTGTACCTACCATTAGATTAAGTAAAGGCAGACCTACGTTTCTAGCATTTGTAGACTTAGAGAAAGCTTTTGACAATGTTGAGTGGAAATCTCTCTATCAAACTCTGAAGGTGAGGGAGATCAAATACAGGAAGCGAAAGGCTATTTACAATTTGATCAGAAACCAGATGGCAGTTATAAGAGTAGAGGGACATGAAAGGGAAGCAGTGGTTGCGGAGGGAGTGAGAAAGGCCTCTAGCCTATTCCCAATGTTATTCAATCTGTATATTGAGCAAGCAGCCAAGGAACAAAAGAAAAATTAGGAGTAGGTTTAAAATCCATGAAGAATAAATAATAACTTTGAGGTTTTTCGATGACATTGTAATTCTGTCAGAGACAGCAGAGGACCTGGAAGAGGAGTTGAACGGAATGGACAGTGGCTTGAAAGGAGGATATAAGGTGAACATCAACGAAAGCAAAACTAGGATAATGGAATGTAGACGAATTAAACCGGGTAATACTGAGGGAATTAGATCAGAAAATGAGTCACTTAAAGTAGTAGATGAGTTTTGCATTTGGGGAGCAAAGTAACTGATGATGGCCGAAGTAGAGAGGATATAATGTGTAGACTGGCATTGGCAAGGAAAGTATTTCTGAAGAAGAGAAAATTGTTAACATCGAGTGTAGATTTAAGTATCAGGAAGTTTTTTCTGGAGGTATTTATATGGAGTGTAGCCATGTATGGAAGTAAAACGTGGACGATAAATAGTTTAGACAAGAAGAGAATAGAAGCTTTCGAAATGTGGTGCTACAGAAGAATGCTGAAGATTAGATGAGTAGATCACATAACTAATGAGGAGATACTGAACAGAATTGTGGAGAAGAGCAATTCGTGGCAAAAGTTGACTAGAAGAAGGGATTAGTTGATAGGACATGTTCTGAGGCATCAAGGGATCACCACTTTAGTACTGGAGGGCATGTGGAGGGTACAAATCGTAGACGAAGACCAATAGATGAATTCACTAAGCAGATTCAGAAGGTTGTAGGTTTCAGTAGGTACTGGGAGACGAAGAAACTTGCACAGGATAGAGAAGCATGGAGAGCTGCGTCAAACCAGTCTCTGGACTCAAGACCACAACAAACAACAACATCGTTTCATAGTATAAACACACGTTGTATGTTGAAGTGCTAACGTTTTTCCGAGGAAAAGTGACGAATAGATTGGTAAATGTCTCAAAAAGTAGACTATGGTGCCAAAACGAAGTGTTTTTGAGACACGTTTGTTTCGTGGTAACAGATTTTCGCGTAAACGGAAACATTGTGTTCAACATGTGGCAAGTGAAGTTACACACAATGAAGTACAGGCAAACTCGTCAGTATCTAGAGAAACACCCATTAGTGTTTCGAAGATGAAAATAAAACTTTGTGATACACAGTTTTCTCAAAACGAAAGTGATATAAATGGTGTGTTAGGTTATATTCTGATAGATTTACACTTCCTAACAAGGGTGTTAGGTGAATATGTGTGTTGCAAAATATGTGGAGGGCCAGTTAGTTTACATGAAGACAATAAGGTATCAAATGGACTAACCAGGAAACGTATCATTAATTGCGCCAGTTGTAAATATACTCATTCATTTTGGAATTCTGGTGAGTGTAAAGATAATTATTTTGAATTAAATGTTAGATGGTTTTATGGACTGAGAGCTATTGCCAAAGGACACACTGCAGCTGAAAGTATGCGTGCCGTGATGAATATGCCACGCCCACCTTGTAAAATCGACAAGTATGCAGGATTTATTGGAGATGCTGTGGTAACTGTTGCATGTGAGTCAATGAAGGGTGCTGCAAACGGAGATGTTGAAATAAATGATGGTATGACTTACATACCAATAGCTTTTAATGGCACGCCGCTTATCAGAAGTGCGGCCACAATTCTAAGAACTCTGTTGCTACAGTGATCAGCGTGGATACTGGAAAGGCAATAGCTTTCCAGATTTTAACCGAACATTGTTATAAGTGTAAATCAGGGAATGAAGAAGGACACATCTGTGACAGAAATTATGAAGGAACAAACGGTGGCATGGAGGCCTCTGCAGCTACTGAAATTTTTAGTCGATCTGTGAACGAAAGAGGAGTGTGTTACACTAAGTTCTTAGGTGATTGAGACTCAAGTGCATATAACAGTGAAGTAGCCGATCAGCCCTATGGTGAGAAGATTACCACAAAACTGGAATGTGTTGGTCATGTCCAGAAGAGGATGGGCACCAGCTTGAGGAAATTGAAACAAAGTTTGAGAGACAAGAAACTTTCCGACGGTAAAACCATACGAGACAGGCTGACAGAGAAAATTATTGATGAACTACAGCAGTATTATGCCCATTAGAAATAATACTGAGGATCTGTCGAAAATGGAGCAGGAAGTATGGGCTACCTTCTTTCACAGACCGCCAACTGATGATAAAGCAGTACACCACCTTTGCCCTCCTGGACCTGCTTCATGGTGCAATTACTGCAATGTCCAGTACTCAAATAGTTCATACAGCCATAAACATATCATCTCAGCAGCTGTCATGGATATCATTAAACCTATTTACAGAGACCTGGCAAATCCTGAATAACTGAAGAAGTGTCTGCATTGTCAGACTCAAAATCCCAATGAGTCGTTCGATAACCTTATATGGACTCGTTTACCAAAAAATGTTTTTGTTGGAATGAAGACACTAAAGTAGGGGTCAGTGATGCTGTTATTGCTTTTAATGATGGCAACACTGGTAGGATGGAAGTGCTACAGCATATGGGAATTAGTCCTGGACCAAACTGCATCAGAGAACTTGAACGGATAGTCAAGGTTCGCATTGATAAAGCAGAGTATGTATCACAGTTTGCCACTAAGGAAAGATGAAAAGAAGAAAAACCGTAGGATAAGATGAAGAGGATGATATACGGTATGGTGCAGGGTGCTTCTTTGTGACTAAAAATAATTAAAAGTTAAGTATATATTATGTTAGTTACAGTCTTTTGAAACTTTAGAAGCCGTTCCTGAAAATTTACGTTTTCTGTTGCATTTTTCCCTAAATCTCAGAAACCACTTCGAGTAGAGTATTCAAATTTTCAGGGAGTAATGACACATTTCCTGAGTATACTGAACTAAAGTAAGAACATAATGTTACGTATAATTAAAATTATTTGGGATAACGTACAGAAAAGTACACAAAATTTTAACCTTGTAATTAAAAAGTTGTATTTCCAAAAACATTAGCTGAAATGCAATTATTGTCGTTCAGTTAACTCAGAATATACAGCTTAAAGTCCTGCAAAAGTTTCATTTCAATGGCTACAATGGTTTCTGAAATAAATGGGAAGCCAAGTCACTAAATTTAACATTGTCGGGCTAGGGCGTTCCAGATCTCCATAAAGAAGATTCACGTATTCATTTCTAATAAGGCTGTTGTTGACATGTCACTGTAGTACTGATGCGACGAGCCTCCTATTCAAGTGAATAGTAGAAGTCAGTCTAAATATTCGTTATATGAAATTTCAACGAGAGCAACTGAATTTCAGCTGGGGATTTTAGCACTCAGATATAATGATGTAGCAGGATTACTGCTTCGAATTCGTCAGCCTTTCAATATCGATTCGTTCGAAGGTGTTTTGACTGACATTTTGACAACTGTAACATTCGAGTTTAGTGATGCAGCAAGATTACTGCTTCGGATTGATGAGAGTTTTCGTATCGATTAGATTGTAGGTGGTACGACGAACCAACTGTAAATTAACAGATCTGTCATAGTTAAGGAAGGTTTCCTTCCTGAATAACACAGTAAAATGGCTTTCAGCAGTAGATCATTTCCACTAACAACTGTAATTTGAGAACAGAACAAGATATGGGAAACGTTGTTTTACCTTCTAGAAGCATCTCTAGAAAGATCCGTTCTTAACGTAGAATCACATGCGCTACAAGGCAAATAGCGTACTGTGATACATATTCCGTCAGACCGGTCTAGTTACTCGCACAGTGAATTAAGTACGTGATTTAACATTGTAGAGAAACACGAGGCGTGGCATCATGGGGATGGGAAGGAGATACTGAGTTAAATTGAATTCATGCGATTGTCTGGTATACAGGCTACTGCCAATATGTCTTTCAAACTCATCACAGAAAATTAATTTGCACCTCGGAAAGTGTTGACAACTGAAAATGGTTCAAATGGCTCTGAGCGCTATGGGACTTAACATCTGAGGTTATCAGTCCTTTAGAACTTAGAACTACTTAAACCTAGCTAACCTAAGGACATCACCCACATCCATGCCCGAGGCAGGATTCGAATCTGCGACAGTAGCGGTCGCGCGGTTCCAGACTGAAGCGCCTAGAACCGCTCGGCCACAGCTGCCGACCGTTGACAACTGAAAACAGAACAGTTTTCGCGGTAACTAGGGAGTTGGCATACACTAATCTCCCTTTTAGCTTTCAGTAGATGGAGTAACAGGATTGACATTTGGTCACATAAATGTAATGGTTGCAAAATTCAGGATATGACGCCATATTTCTTCCCTTCCAGACCAAATACTGACGACGAAATTTCCTCACAAAGGTTAGAACCAAATACCTACAGACGCGGAAGCACATTACTATCGCAAAAATAAACATGGCTCCATTTCTTTAATCATGTGCTGAAGGCAGACACCTTATCACAGATAAACAGTAAGTACTAGGTAGTGCAGGAAAGACACATACAAGTGTTCGTGGTGTCGTATACTACGGCTGACGTTTTTATTGCCTGTCATACGGCTTCAGGGAAAAGCTCATGATTTTTCACAACAACTTCAGGGTTTCTAGGAGGGAAAGTTGATTGTGCCAAGGTGAGTGGAATCATGCATTCATATCTATTATTACCTTGTTATATGACATTAATACTGCTTATGAGATAACTACTTGGTTACATACTAACATGTAAGGTAAGGTACTGATAATCAAACAAACAAATAGATTGCTCTTGAAAATAACAACTTAAGCTTCTTGTCTGATGCAACTCGTGTTTCATCCGCAAATTTTTGATAATACCCTGTTTACTTCGTAACATGCTTATCACGCTGGCTTTTTCCAAACTATAATATCCAGCCCTTCTGAAATATTCACGTCCATCTCTGTTGCGCCCGGGCTTGCAACCTCATCCTGAGTTATGCTTCGGTGGACCTCCTAAGTAAATACAAGTGGATGTCACGTTCGTTCGTTTATCAAAGCAACTATTCATAATTTAAAGTTAATAGTTCGTTCTTAGTGACTATTCTCTTTAAGGTACCTTATACCATGATGCAGGGAACATCTAAAGTACCTGGCTAATATAATTCTCAGTGAATGATTATACACATCGTTCAACAGTTGCTAAAGAACTATCAGCTACACCGAAGGAAAAAAAGTCGCAGTACCATGAAGGAGTTACACGACATAAACTTAAGTTGATCGACGTGTTTCTAAATCTGAAAGACGACCTGTATTCAGTTTCGTGCCGGTGGCATAAGAGTGGCGTTAGTAGCGCCACTATAACGATGCAAATCAGATATGCTTTAACGGTCGCAAGCATTAGATACCTCCGAGATACGACGTGTGGAGTTGATGTTAGTCAAATCTATTAAAAACTTTGCTAAAAACTGAGATATTAGTTTTTTGTAAACATGAAGTTTAAAATGTAACACCTCATTCACCTTTTCATAAATTAAGTAAATTCTAGAGTTTCGTCCACCTGTAAGTACAGTTTGAATGCTGTGCAAAATTCATCGAAGAACCTCATCTACTTATGAAGAGAAGTGTACCTACAGCAACAAATGCAGCCAATAATAAGAGAAAAAAATGATGAAATTTCACATGCAAAAAAAAATTGTTTTGTAATGTTTTTGAACTTCCACTGCTATGGGTGTGAATCCTGAATCCTTCCTGGACATGATGACTAAGTTTTATGAATTTATTTGAAAAAGTATAGACAGTGGAAATTAAAATGTCCTGTGGTGCTCTTGTGGAGTTTTTTTTAATATGTATATTTTGATTAAATTATTATTCTCTTGTGAAGATTCAGAAAACTGTTGTGAGTCTTGCACCACTTCTTGGAGGGAAGAGTAAAGACTTTTCAAAAAAACTTAAGTACTGTATGTGATAGTTTATATGTCACCTGAAATCGATTGTAAAATGCGTAGCGTTTTCAAGATTGAGAACAGAGTTCGCATTGAAACTTAATTTATTTGTGTCGTGATCATGTCCGATCACGACCGGATATGAGACATAGCAACTACGAACAGAGAAACCTAAGGGACCAAACGGAGCTGGAAATTTTCTTTCCTGTACTACACCACACGTTAAAAGAAATGGGATTTAAATCACAAACAAGGTAAATAGCAATGCGCCTTCTGCCTTAACTAAAACTGTTCAAATGTGTTGTAAATCTTATGGGACTTAACTGCTAAGGTCATCAAAAAAATGGCTCTGAGCACTACGGGACTTAACATCTGAGGTCATCAGTCCCCTAGAACTTAGAACTACTTGAACCTACCTAATCTAAGGACAGCACACACATCCATGCCCGAGGCAGGATTCGAACCTGCGACGGTAGCGGTCGCGCGGTTCCAGACTGAAGCGCCTAGAACCGCTCGGCCACATCGGCCGGCTAAGGTCATCAGTCCCTAAGCTTACACACAACTTAACCTAAATTATCCTAAGGACAAACACACACACACACACCCATGCCCGAGGGAGGACTCGAACCTCCGCCGGGATCAGCCGCACAGTCCATGACTGCAGCGCCCTAGACCGCTCGGCCAATCCCGCGCGGCTCTGCCTTAACTATGACTTTTGCCGACATGCAGTCCGTCCCTGGTAGCTGTATGAAAACTATAAAAACACCGTTATTTCTTTTTCCATTAGTATGAGATGGATAGCACAGAAATACTTTAAGTAATAAGCAGGCACTACAGCATTTGAGAGGACAGTAACCAATTTAATTACCTTAGTCAGTATTGCTAACAACAGGCTCCGTACAGTTTCAATGTTATTTCATCTTAGATGCACTCATAAATTCTTACATGGCACTGAACAATAGTAATATTTTATAATAACTAATTAGTCGCTGCGGACTACGCCATATAGGCGTCCGCCGTCTTTAAAAAATATATCAGGACTGTGGTAACAGAAGAGGATTACAATTCTTCAGCTGTCAAAATATAAGAAACACAAAATATCTCTGTCGATACAATTTGTGACCAATTCGTATTCTGCGCGGTGGCGCGTAAGATATTCTTTGAAATATCAGGTAGTCGCTACTCAGCGACGATCTAAGAAATTTTTACACAAATTGTATGGCTTTTATGAGCCTGTATGGTTAGATTATCGAATGTAAATTTATTTAAGCTATCGAAACAGATACTAATATTACACTCTCCTGCTCCAGGTCGCCCGTTTGACGTCACCCCCCCCCCACCCCCCTTAAGGCTACAAAGACAGCATGGTCAACACTTCACTGAGTTTGCACGAGGTAGTGTAATAGGGCTAAGAGAAGCTGGATGTTCCTCCAGCGATAATGCAGAGAGGCTTGGCACGAATGTAGTCACTGTACAAAGTTGACGTTGGCGGCGGTCGCAAGAAGACCGGACTTCGAACGGCCACGTGGTACTCCTGAGAGGGAAGAACATCCGTGGTTCGGCGTATGGTTGTGGCGGACACGGAGAACTGATATACATCAGGTACTTCAAGAACAGTTCCGAGCCGAACGCCCTGTGGCGCGCATTCCACTGACTTGAAACCGCCGGCCAGTGTGGCCACGCGGTTAAAGGCGCTTCAGTCTGGAACCGCGCGACCGCTACGGTCGCAGGTTCGATTCCTGCCTCGGGCATGGATGTGTGTGATGTCTTTAGGTTAGTTAGGTTAAGTAGTTCTAAGTTCTAGGGGACTGATGACCTCAGATGTTAAGTCCCATAGTGCTCAGAGCCATTTTTGACTCGAAACCAACGCCATTTGCGATCTGCGACAGCGCATTGGAGGGTAGGTTGGAGATCGGTTGTGTTTTCTGATGGTTCTCTCTCGGTGCCAGTGATGGCCGTGTGATGATTAGGAGGTCAGTTGAGGGCCTGCAGCCAACCTGACTGCGTATTAGACACAATCGACCTACACGTAAAGCTATGACCTGGCGTGCGATTTAGTAAATAACAAGAGCACTCTCGCGGTTATCACATGCACCCTAATTGCAAATATACGACTGGCCATTAAAATTGCTGCACCAAGAAGAAATGCAGATAACTAACGGGTATTCATTGGACAAGTACAGGGTGATTCAAAAAGAATACCACAACTTTAAAAATGTGTATTTAATGAAAGAAACATAATATAACCTTCTGTTATACATCATTACAAAGAGTATTTAAAAAGGTTTTTTTTTCACTCAAAAACAACTTCAGAGATGTTCAATATGGCCCCCTCCAGACACACGAGCAATATCAACCCGATACTCCAACTCGTTCCACACTCTCTGTAGCATATCAGGCGTAACAGTTTGGATAGCTGCTGTTATTTCTCGTTTCAAATCATCAATGGTGGCTGGGAGAGGTGGCCGAAACACCATATCCTTAACATACCCCCATAAGAAAAAAATCGCAGGGGGTAAGGTCAGGGTTTCTTGGAGGCCAGTGATGAAGTGCTCTATCACGGGCTGCCTGGCGGCCGATCCATCGCCTCGGGTAGTTGACGTTCAAGTAGTTACGGACAGATAAGTGCCAATGTGGTGGCGCTCCATCCTGCGGAAATATGAACTGTTGTGCTTCTTGTTCGAGCTGAGGGAACAGCCAATTCTCTAACATCTCCAGATACTGTAGTCCAGTTACAGTACCACCTTCGAAGAAAAAGGGACCAAAAACTTTATTGGCTGAAATGGCGAACAAATGTACAACTAAATGAAACTTTATAGCTCCCTTAATTCGCCGACAGATAGTGCTTAGCTCTGCCTTTTGTCGTTGCAGAGTTTTAAATTCCTAAAGTTGTGGTATTCTTTTTGAATCACCCTGTATATTATACTAGAACTGACATGTGATTACATTTCCACGCAATTTGGGTGCACAGATCCTGAGAAATCAGTACACAGAACAACCACCTCTGGCCGTAATAACGGCCTTGATACGCCTGGGCATTGAGTCAAACAGAGCTTGGATGGCGTGTACAGGTACAGCTGCCCATGCAGCTTCAACACGATACCACAGTTCATCAAGAGCAGTGACTGGCGTATTGTGACGAGCCAGTTGCTCGGCCACCATTGACCAGACGTTTTCAACTGGTGAGAGATCTGGAGAATATGCTGGCCAGGGCAGCAGTCGAACAACTTCTGTATCCAGAAAGGCCCGAAGAGGACCTGCAACATGCGGTCGTGCATTATCCTGCTGAAATGTAGGGTTTCGCAGGGATCGAATGAAGGGTACAGCCACGGGTCGTGACACATCTGAAATGCAACGCCCAATGTTCAAAGTGCCGTCAATGCGAACAAGAGGTGACCGAGACGTGTAACCAGTGGCACCCCATACCATCACGCCGGATGATACGCCAGTATGGCGATGACGAATACACGCTTCCAATGTGCGTTCACCGCGATGTCGCCACACACGGATGCGACCATCATGATGCTGCAAACTTAACCTGGATTCATCGAAAAAATTACGTTTTGCCATTCATGCGCTCAGGTTCGTCGTTGAGTACACAATCGCAGGCGCTCAAGTCTGTGATGCAACGTCAAGGTTTCGCTTCGTCTCTTTTCTATTTGTTTTGTTTTATTATCATTATTATTATTCGCATAACAACTAATGTATGAGACAAAATATGTTACTATGAAAAGAGACCCGAAATACCTTTTAGTGATGCTGTGCTATGCCTTCCTTTGGAGCATTAATTTTCAACAAAACGAATATATTGTGTTCTTATTGTTCTGGATCTGGCTTTCTATTAAAGGAACATTTTTTCGTCACTGTAACTCGCCATTAAGGTCAACATATCTTCCTTACTTTATAGTTATTGAAAAGGTTAATGAAAATAACTTCGTTATCAATACTGATGTTACAGTACGCAATGATTGTTCAACATCATAATTTTTCAGTGGATTTTTGTTGACAGTAAAACAACACTAAGTACCACGACTAACACGAGAACATGAGACTATTATCAGAGAAAAAAAGATGTTTTTACTAGAAGGTTGCCAGACCAGAACTACGCATAACAAGATTTCTTTTATGTTATGAAAGTAAATTATCTTTTAGCACTGTTGGTAATATATTATCAGGAGCCCGCATCAACCTGTAAAACACATAATAAAATCTGCTGCTCTGCTCTGCAACTGCAAAAGCTGAAAGAAATAATTTTTACTTCACTATTACCTGCCCGCTTCTTTGAGGTATGATAGATTCCATTTAATGCCATTTGAATGCGCCGCGGCAACGGCTCGTTCGTTCGTAGCGCAGCTCTGCACCACAAATAATATTTAAACAACTGAAAATGTCTTAAAGGCATGGGATAAAATACCAGGCAAGCTTATTACAAATCATAATGCAAGGTTTCACTAAGTAACTCTATTCAAAACATTTAAACAATTTGATTAATTACACACCTTTTCAAAACCTTACTTAATGGCGTCCCTCTTACAAACTTGACAAAAGAATGCTACGCTAGCGTACAATATAACGTCACAGGCTATCCTACTCACGTAACTCCGAGAAGACGACTGAGAAATTAATGTTCGTTCTGTATTATTTATACTAGTCACATATTCTCATCTTTGTTTGATATTTAATAAGTATCGTCTGTGGCGGTTTCAGTACTGGCCGACACAGATATTATCTAAAATAAATAAAAGAAAACAGTATATAATTTTATACAGGAACAAAACATGATATACAATGTTTTCTCTTAATTACATAATATGTCTTTTGCTAAGAGACGTTACAATACCCCCTGGCAGCAATTGACTAACGTCAAGAATGTTCGGCAATATGCTGCCACTAACGTTCGTTTTGTCATTGTTTGTCAGCTTATTTGGAATATTCACTATTCACTTGTTTGCTATTTTGCACTATAGTTTTAATCACACTCTTTATGGTTTACTCACACTTTGCGAGGTGACCGTAAACCTAGTCCCAGGGTCATTACAGTTTTCTGGCTCCCCCATTCGGGCTATGTGCGGTCAGAAAACCTGGGAAAACTGCGCCGGAGCCATGTTCATCTCGCCTGGTTTGTTGTAAAACGCAGTCTGATTGTTCATCAAAAACGGTTGGCATTTATCAAATGTTCACAGATAACGAAGGTTATTTATGATAAAATGATAAACTTTTAGTCCCCTTGTTGAAAATGTACCTTTTACTCTCTTTCACATTCGTGGTAATATTTGTGTTCTGTGTCGCACTAAAAGTCAATCATTAAATAGTTTTACAGTAGTGTAATGGATTGTCTCTACACTTACTCACGACAAATGTTCTACCATGGTATGGCATTCGTGTCAGTTTGCTTCACTAATATGACGAAAACACATAACATATATCATCGAACAAGTGAATGTTTTGAGTTTATACACAGTAAACTAAAGAAAAACTGTTTTTCACGAAACTTCGTGTCCTATAAATCATTTTCATGTTAGTACATTAACAGCGTAGTTGGGAATTTTCGCTTGAATGTCGACAATGTCGTGCGGAGCGGGCGGTGCGAAGCAATTGTTGCGTAGCGTCGTCTGGAATGCGGCGTGCCAACGACCGCTGGGGTCGACGACTTGCTCGCCGTAACAGCGACGGCGTGCTGGGGTGGCGCCCGAGCAGTCGCGAACCGCGCCGAACCATTCACCAATGTCGGCGTGTTGCAGTTGTTTCCCGCGACCGGCTGGCTGTCGGCACGGCACTCGTCTCTGCTTCTCCGCATGACTCCCCGTCATAACGCATGAAACAAATATTCCACAACGGTGTACTGTCTTTAAGGATACAGATTATTAGCTGTGGAAGAAAATGCAACTTGGTTAAAAGCGTTTATTGTTCAGTAAGCCGTCCTTTCGCTGGTATGCACAGGATGATTTGGTGTGATAACGGGTTTCTTGTGGCTTCACAAGTGAATCGCATTGTGACACTGGCATTCAGGGTTCGTCACACACACGTTGTACTACACACTTTCATTTGTTCTCACGGTCGATACGCTGCCAGAGCGTCTCTCAACACGCGAATATGTTTCGGTTCACACACTGTAATCGTTTCCGTCGAGCGATGTTTATTTGAATCGACTCCGAACGGATCACTAACTACCATTTTTATACACAGTAAATTTATTGCTCGTTGAGCACTGCACTATGACAGGTAGTCACTCAACACTTGACTTATACTGACGTATATATTGGTGCAGATACAACAGTCATTTTTTGTCCCTACTACACACAATATTCCGTCCTTTCCTAGATTGTTTATGCACACAGTTTATTTTTAATGCATATCAACTGTTCTTAGCATAATCACTCTCATCTACATTGAGTCCATTGTGTTTACCATGTCATTACACACTTTTAGTATTGTTACTAGGCATATATGGCTTTTTTTGTAATTAGAAAGTAAATTTAAAGGTGTGTGATTTTTTGTACATAGTTTTCTTTTCCTTTTTCGGTGTAGCTTGCCAGGTTATCACCCATCTAGCAAACAGATTTTACCATGTGCATGACAGCTGGACTTGGGCATATTGCTCAATAAATACTTCATTTACTACTAGTATTTTTTTTAAGGATCTGTCCTACAGGACTACAGTGTAGTTTCCGCGTTGATTGACTTGATTCGCGTACCGCTTAATTAATATTCAAGGACGAGTACCAAGTACACGGGCTTCAATTGAAGCATCGATACATACCAAGCGTAGGTTACACGGAACGGGTTTGTCTTTGATTGAATTCTGCTCCAGTGTCGTTCTCAGATCACTATTGGCAGTAAACGTTACATCACATAATTGTTTCGTACTACAAAGTCAATTTTTGACTAGTAGAGACTCTCTCTCAGGGTTCCTTAATTCTTACACAATTACACCTGTTACATTACTATATGAGATATCATCATTAATTGTACTTACTTACTACAAATGAAAAATGATTCAAGAAATTAATCATTATTTTATCAATAAAAAGATTCTTCATTGCTTGATGAGCATATAGTATTTTAATGACACAAATTGTCTGTAGACAAAGTCTTTAATTTGCATGCTGTTGCTCAGTTTACTGATTCTACTTTCATGCTATGCTTAGTTATTTATGTTTTGCTTCCTCAAAATTTTACATACACACAAATTCTTTCTTAAAGCTAACATACTTATACTCTAAAACACAATTGAAATCGTCTTACTGCTACTATTTACATCTGACAGGTCATTGAATAAATAATTTTACTATCCCACTCTAACATCTTTCAAATCTCTTTAGCCACTACTTCCCTCATCGACCAAGGGATGCAGTAAGATGCGCGACGGTATGTTTTGTGGGGCATCACCTCTATGTGATAGTGGTGCCCCTTGATTATTCCTGGTCGGTCGGTAAACACCATGATATATTCCGATAGCAGCTGCGTCAACTGTTGCTTTTGTATGTTGCTTAAACTTTCAGCTTCCTGTACTTTGGTTTGAAATGCATCAACATTTGTTTCAGAATTTCTATCTTCAATACTAGGATAATAGAGATCTGCCACATGTGAATAATCATCGAGGTGTAGTACCCAGGGGTTCCTACATTTGATATCTATTCGGTTGCAACATGGCACGAGTACCTCCTTCGATTTCATCATAGACAACTCAATCCTTCTACCTTTATTAACTATGCTTAGTTTTCCCGAGGAGAGGTCGATCACTGCGTCCCTCTCACGGAGAAAATCTACTCCCAGAATGCAGGCCACCTTTAACCCTTTAACAATGAGGAACGAGCTCACTATAGCTTCGCCCTTCTTACCAATCTCCACCTGCACCTGGTACTCAACTAATTGGCTCTGTGCACTTATAGCTCCAGACACCTTGCAATTATTAACCGGGAAAGTCGGTATGCTACGTCCTTTCCCCAGCGCTTTAAACAATTCTGTACTCATTACACTCACTGAGGCACCTGTGTCGATGATTATATTCACGGCAACATCATTGATTTTCGCTTCTATTATGGCTTGCACATTTTCGTTGCTATCTTTCTTACATTCATGCGGTTCGGTCAGTAGATCTTTATCCATACTGACACCGTCGTTGTATCGCAGCATATGTATTCCAGGCATATTATTGTCATTCGTGTTGCTCTCACTCCACCCCTCGGCCAGCGATGGAGAGCATATCGTGGCCGATTGTAGTTTGTTGGATGACTTGCTTGCGAGGTACTTGGACGGCTATTGTCCGCGACCTCTACTATGTGTACGTTTTGATTTGTAGGCCGCCACGACTGCGCAATAGGCGCGTTCTGCAGTGGTGGTCTGTTGTTATCGTACCGGTCATTACCCTGCCGCTCTGGGCTTGGTCGCTGATTCTGATTCCAATTTCGATTACTGTCGCTGTAATTGTTATGCCACTGACCTCGCGCATTTTTCCAGCGGTTGGTCCCTGGCAGTCCGGAATCGTACCGGTCGTCAAATCGACGATTTTTATTATGGGACGGTTGACCATACCCGTTCTGATTTCTCCCATTATTACAATTTTGCGAGTGCTCTTGCTGCTTGTTACCACCCCCACCATTTCCATGGTTGTGGTTTTGTGCACTATTTCTGTCATGTTTACACCCTGATCCATTGTTCCGCGAGTGATCACACGCTGCTTTTGTGTCTTCCTGGATTAAGTCTATTGAATCTAGAACAGACAGGAAATGTTCCATGTCGTTCTCTGGTACGTGTATTAGTTTCTCTTTGATATAAATGGGTAAATGTGATTTTAGGAGTCTTATTATGTCTCTTGGTGAGATAGGCTCATCCCAGTAGCGCGTCTTGTTTATATGCTTCTCGAAATACCGTCTCAGATTCCCAAGACGGGGTGAGTACGGTTTGGGATTGTATACCTCTTTTCTTAGCCGCTCTTGTATACAAGGCGACCAGTATTTGGACGAAAACGCCCTTTCGAACTGTTCATACGTCATGCAGCTGTCTGCTACTTCCGTAGCCCACAACGCTGCATCGCCCTGAATGTATGACATTACGTATTGAATTTTCTGTGCTTTGTTCCACACACTAGGCAAGATATTTTTAAAACTTTTTATGAATACTACTGGGGGTACTGACTTCCGTTCAGTAGTAAACGTTTGGAACTGCCTATTTTTGATCAAACTTTCTTCAACCAATATTTTTGGATTATACTGGTTTGCTCCTGGGACATTGGCTGTGTGCTCCGAACCGAAGCTACAGCTCGTCGCATTATCGCCTAAAGCTTCACCATTGTTGCGTCGCGTATAAGTTTGTGCGTTGCCAAAAACATTGGCTGTTGGCGACATAGTTTCATGTTCAAGATGTTTGCTGCTCTGTGCTAAACCCTTTTCCAAGTCGGATATCCGTTTGTTAATATTCACTTGCCACTGCGGAATATCCTCACTGAGTAGTTGTTTGATGGTTTGCACGTCGTTCTGAACTTGACTATTTACTGCGGTACTGAACGATTCGGAATCTCTATCTCCCATGGCTGCTTGTACCTTAGAATTAATATTTTTCTCGATCTCGCTCTCCTTTGCTTCTAGCCAAGAGTTGAATTCGGTTTCAAGTTTAGTCGCTTGTTCGTTCCACCTCTGCTCTACAAGCTGTGTGGAATCTATTTCTAGCTTTTCTAATCGGTTGGCCCAGACACCTATCTCGTCTACAATGTTAGTGTTTGCTACTTGCAGGTTGTTGACCTGTACAGTCAACTCCTGCACGGCCTTAGGATCGACTCATAATTCTGTTTCATACAGGCAATCTCTTTTTTCATAATTTCTAACGATTGCACAAGTTGCTGATCCCGCTCAGCTTGCTGGCGATCTCGCTCAGTTTGCTGGCGATCCCGCTCAGCCTGCTGGGCAAGGAAATTTTCTGCTAACTGGCGATCTCGCTCAGCTTGCTGTGCGAGAAAGATCTCAATTTTTCGTCCGTTTCAGCTTGTTGTTGTGCAAATTTTGACTGGTAATCCAGCACGCGCTCTAATATCGCCTGAAGTGAATACCCACCAGGCAGATTACCACTCTCTGGTTCCTGCTTTTCTGGGGTTGGTGCAATTTCTTTATCTACCTCTCCTTGAGCACTGGTGGGCGGTGGCACCACTTCCTGTGTTCCTGCCCCCACATTTTCGCATGGTATATCCTCAAAGAGAGTACTTGTACTGCTTAATGCACCCGTTTCTACATTTCCTGCACTAACTAATGGCTGTTCCTCAGTATCCATATTGCTCGGACGTTGACTACGCAGTTTAACCATATTCATAAATTATCTACTCGAACACAAGATCTGACAGTTTTGCCACTTGCACACAAAATATGTTAATTTGTCTACAATACACTGCACACTAAAAATTACTGTCTACACTCAACTTTGCCCTGTCATAAATACTAACGTCAAACTACGCACACCACTAGCGATATGAGATCACTTCATTGGAGTTAAGCTTCTACAAACAGGACAACTACACTGTAGTCTTACCTTAAGTTTATCCGATTTCGGGGTTCGGCTGCCCCCGGATTATGTAGTCGTTACAGTTTCTCAGTACTATCAGGATCGTTTCCTCTGACTCACTTGCAGTGGTGCGTTTTTTCATGAAAGAATGTTTGTACATTCATTAATACATGGCACTAATCATGATACACATACATACATTTATCACTAAATACATACATGTATATAACAATAGACAATGAAAGAAAACGCATAAAACAGTTATTTTCGTGGCCACTGCAAATTCGGGCCCCGCGTTTTTGGGCGCCAGTTTCGCTTCGTCTCTTTTCTATTTGTTTTATTTTATTATTATTATTATTAATCGCGTAACAACTAATGTATGAGACAAAATATGTTACTACGAAAAGAAACCCAAAATACCTTTCAGTGATGCTGTGCTATGCCTTCCTTTGGAGCATTAATTTTCAACAAAACAGAACGTATTGTGTTCTTATTGTTCTGGATCGGGCTTTCTATTAAAGGAACATTTTTTCGTCACTGTACATCGCCATAAAGTTTAACATATTTTCCTTACTTTATAGTTATTGAAAAGGTTAATGAAAATTACTTCGTTATCAATACTGATGTTACAGTACGCAATGATTGTTCAACATCATAATTTTGCAGTGGATTTTTGTTAACAGTAAAACAACACTAAGTACCACGACTAACACGAGAACATGAGACTATTATCGGAGAAAAAAGGTGTTTTTACTATAAGATTGCCAGCCCAGAACTACGCACAGCAAGATTTCTTTTATGTTATGAAAGTAAATTATCTTTTAGCACTGTTAGTAATATATTATCAGCAGCCCGCATCAACCTGTAAAACACATCATAAAATCTGCTGCTCTGCTCTGCAACTCCAAATGCTGAAAGAAATAATTTTTACTTCAGCATTACCTACCCGCTTCTTTGCGGTATGATAGATTTCATTTAATGCAATTTGAATGCACCGCGGCAACGGCTCGTTCGTTCGTAGCGCAGCTCTGCACCACGAATAATATTTAAACAACTGAAAATGTCTTAAAGGGATGGGATAAAATACCAGGCAAGCTTATTACAAATCATAATGCAAGGTTTCACTAAGTAACTCTGTTCAAAACATTTAAACAATTTGATTAATTACACACCTTTTCAAAACCTTACTTAATGGCGTCCCTCTTACAAACTTGACAAAAGAATGCTACGCTAGCGTACAATATAACGTCACAGGCTATCCTACTCACGTAACTCCAAGAAGACGACTGAGAAATTAATGTTCGTTCTGTATTATTTATACTAGTCACATATTCTCATCTTTGTTTGATATTTAATAAGTATCGTCTGTGGCGGTTTCAGTACTGGCCGACACAGATATTATCTAAAATAAATAAAAAAAAACAGTACATAATTTTATACAAGAACAAAACATGATACACAATGTTTTCTCTTTATTACATAATATGTCTTTTGCTAAGACACGTTACAAAGGGTAACCGCAGCCATGGTCTCCGAGCTGATAGTCCATGCTGTTGCAAACGTCGTCGAGCTGTTCGTGCAGATGGTTGTTGGTCTTGCAAACGTCCGGATCTGGTGACTCAGGGGTCGAGACGTGGCTGCACGATCCGTTACAGCCATGCGGATAAGATGCCTGTCATTTCGACTGCTAGTGACACGAGGCCATTGTGGGCCAGCACGGCGTTCCGTATTACCCTCCTGAACCCACCGATTCCATATTCTGCTAACAGTCATTGGATCTCGACCAAAGCGAGCAGAAATGTCGCGATATGATAAACCGCAATCACGGTAGGCTACAATCTTACCTTTATCAAAGTGGGAAACGTGATAGTACGCATTTCTCCTCCTTACACGATGCATCACAACAACGTTTCACCAGGCAACGCCTGTCAACTGCTGTTTGTGTATGAGAAATAGGTTGGAAACTTTCCTCATGTCAGCACGTTGTAAGTGTCGCCACCGGCGCCAACCTTTGTGAATGCTCTGAAAAGCTAATCATTTGCATATCACGGTATCTTTTTCCTGTTGGTTAAATTTCGCGTCTGTAGCACGTCATCTTCGTGGTGTAGCAGTTTTAATGGCCGGTAGTGTATGTTCGTCATTTGGTGATTCGACCTTTGTCCTGCAATTCGCGAACAGCACTGTAGGGTGTGTTTTCCGACAGGAATACGCCCGTCCACATACCGCTGATGTAACCCAACATGCTCGATAGAATACCGACATGTTGCCTTGGTCTGATCGTTCACCGGATGTGTCTCCAATCAAGCTCATACGGGACATAATAGGACGATAACTCCAGCGTTATCCACAAACAATATTTTCCGTCCCGTACTGACCGATCAGGTGCAACAGTTAAAGAACTCCATCCCAAAAACTGACATTCGGCACCTGTACTACACAATGCACACACGTTTACATGCTTGCATTCATCATCCTGGCAGTTAACCGGTTATCAGTGTACCAGCAATTCTTGTTTGCATTGGCTTATCTCGCGCTTACATTAATCTTAGATGAAGTATTTGAGCAGACGATTGTAGAAAGACGTATTCTCAAAATTTAATTACTCTGCGTTAATTTCGTGTCAGTGTATATTGAACAAAGTCGGCCAGTATTGACTGGCTTTGGCTGGTACTAATCATACGTAGCAAACAATACTGTACAATAGTATTTTGTAATATGTAGGAACAAAACATTAGTTTCAGCTATAAAAATCATTTAAACGATCTTCATATCCGTGTGTCACCTCTGCTTATATGTTTTATCTGAATTCATCTTGCGCTGAGAGAATTGTCCACCAAGCGAACGGTCAAGTTACATTGCGCGTATATAAACATCTTGATTACAGATATTTTTTCTTTTTTTTTCGGCGGGTGCACAGCCGATACAGTGGAAAGGAAATACGGATTTATGTGCAAATGTGGTTTGAGTGAACCGACCGTGGTATAGCTTGGCACGCTGTATTTCAGGAATAGAATGTCATTCTGTGTGCAGTGTTGTTTCAAGCGCTGTTCAGAAATGCCATTTTAAGAAATTCTCGTCCCGTGAGGCAGCGCACACTGGTAACGTTAGTGTTAAGGTACTGTGAACGTTTGCATTCTGTGAGAGTTAGTTGCGTCTCAGTAATTGCAGCGCAAAATACGGCACTAGCCTTTTCGAAATTTATCAAGGTTTCTTTCTGACCACAATAACGTAGTTTTTGAGCTATACAGAGAAAATTTCCCCCGTCACGGGCGGCGTTAACCAATTTTAGAATGATACTTATTGTCGTATTACGGCAGTGTCAGTACCATTTTGTAGTTTTATACCACTTTAGCCTCATAGTGATTCACATTGAAACCCATTAAAATTATGAGGTATTATTTTATTTTTGGCATTACATTCACAATTATCCATTACGTTTCGGCTCTAATATATGGCTGTCATGCTAACAATCAGACGATTATAATATATTATTTAACCATTCGGAATGTAAGAATGTGGTTGTGATTCACAAATCGAGCAGAGTTGCACAAAAGTTATTTATTGAGAAAAAACCTGTAGCGCTGTCAGGAGAGACGCCCATCTTCAGCTGTAAATTAAACTACAGGAGACAAACCAAAAGTTTTGAAAACAAGTATTTAATGACCTTTTCGGAGTAAGTAAAATTTCCTCTCTAGGAATCAACATAGATTCTGCCAGCATAAATTTCGTGATTCTCAGCTCTCTCTGTTCGTGCTTGAGATACTAAGCGTAACAGATAATAGTGCACAGGCTAATGGCATGTTCTTTGATTTCCGGATGAGATTCGACAATATTCCGCACTTAATGAGCGTAATAGGAGAATGTGGAATATCGAACCACCTTCAGGACTTGCTTGCAGATGGAACTCAACACGCTTTGCATACGACGGTGAAATCGTCAGACAAAGACGTAACTTCTGGAGTTCCCGGTGCGAGTGTTTAGCCGATAACTATTCACGACATACGAGGGTGTGCTGGAAAGTAATTCCTCCGAATGCTTTTTATGTGAAAACTCTTAAACCTCTTTAAATAAAACAAACGTTATTAACATTGTGCGTCTTTATTATTTATGTATACACATTTGGAGCCCTCTGACGCTAGAGCGCTCCGAACTGTTGCGCGTAATATGGCGGTAAGTAAGGGAGCTACGTCGCTGAGTGAGAAACAACTTGCTCTAATCGAGTTTAGAACTCGAAGAGTTCGTCCGCTCATGGGGCCCCCCTCTCCTTCAGCAGACCACTCACGAGTGCTGCGACATCTGCAACAGTTCGACGCCTTGGACCCACTGTCATCGATCATCTCCATACACTCGCGACTTGGCACCATCCGATTTTCGTATCCAGGATTTAACTAGCACTTTCGAGAACTTCACTTCGACAGCGGTAAAGCGGTGCTACCAGAGTTGAAGTTGTGGCTCCGTCAACAGTGTCAAACATTTTACAGTGGCGGTATCAACAAACTGATTCCTCGTTGGGAGAAATGTATCCGTGACCGGGGTGATTATGTTGAGAAATAAATATGTAGACATAATGAATAAAGTTGTAGAATGTTATTAACGGCCGGCCAGAGTGGCCGAGCGGTTCTAGGCGCTACAGTCCGGAACCGCGCGACCGCTACGGTCACAGGTTCGAATCCTGTCTCGGGCATGGATGTGTGTGATGTCCTTAGGTTAGTTAGGTTTAATTAGTTCTAAGTTCTAGGCAACGCATGACCTTAGAAGTTAAGTCACATAGAGCTCAGGGCCATTTGAACCTCGTTGGGAGAAATGTATCCGTGACCGGGGTGATTATGTTGAGAAATAAATATGTAGACATAATGAATAAAGTTGTACAATGTTATTAACGGCCGGCCAGAGTGGCCGAGCGGTTCTAGGCGCTACAGTCCGGAACCGCGCGACCGCTACGGTCACAGGTTCGAATCCTGCCTCGGGCATGGATGTGTGTGATGTCCTTAGGTTAGTTAGGTTTAATTAGTTCTAAGTTCTAGGCAACTGATGACCTTAGAAGTTAAGTCACATAGAGCTCAGGGCCATTTGAACCTCGTTGGGAGAAATGTATCCGTGACCGGGGTGATTATGTTGAGAAATAAATATGTAGACATAATGAATAAAGTTGTACAATGTTATTAACGGCCGGCCAGAGTGGCCGAGCGGTTCTAGGCGCTACAGTTCGGAACCGCGCGACCGCTCCGGTCACAGGTTTGAATCCTACCTCGGGCATGGATGTGTGTGATGTCCTTAGGTTAGTTAGGTTTAAGTAGTTCTAAGTTCTAGGGGACTAATGACCTCAGAAGTTAAGTCCCATAGTGCTCAGAGCCATTTGAACCATTTTGTTATTAACGTTTGTTTTATTTAAATGCTTTAAGAATAGCCTTTTCAGTAGGTGCATGGGAAACACTGGATAATTGACTGACCTGGCATTGTAACGTTAACCAAAACAGTGTTGCTGTGCTGTTACTGCGAACGTCTGAAAGCAAGGGGAAATTACAGCCCTACTTTTTCCCGAGGGCATGCAGCTTTACTGTATGGTTAAATGATGATGGCGTCCTCTTGGGTAAAATATTCCGGAGGTAAAATAGCCCCCATTCGTATCTCCGGGTGGCGTCTACTCAGGAGACGTTATCAGAAGCAACAAAACGGGCGTTCTACGGATCGGAGCTTGGAATGTCAGATCCCT
The DNA here is from genome assembly GCF_021461395.2 of Schistocerca americana. Taxonomy (NCBI): domain Eukaryota; kingdom Metazoa; phylum Arthropoda; class Insecta; order Orthoptera; family Acrididae; genus Schistocerca; species Schistocerca americana. The sequence continues at coordinate 44,666,605 of NC_060120.1, forward strand.
TAAACGGGCAGGTAGGTTAGAAAATCAGATGGGAAATGGATAGGTTAAAGTTACGTACTTGGAATTAGCGAAGTTCGGTAGCAGGAGGAACAGGACTTCTGGTCAGGTGAATACAGGATTCTAAACACAAAATCAAATAGGGGTAATGCAGGAGTAGGTTTAATAATGAATAAAAAATAGGAACACGGATAAGCTACTATGAACAGCATAGTGAACGCATTATGTAACTAAGATAGACACGAAGCCCACGCCTACCACAGTAGTACAAGTTTCTATGCCAACTAGCTCCACAGATGAAGAAGAAATTGAAGAAATGTACAGGGTGTTTCAAAAATGACCGGTATATTTGAAACGGCAATAAAAACTAAACGAGCAGCGATAGAAATACACCGTTTGTTGCAATATGCTTGGGACAACAGTACATTTTCAGGCAGACAAACTTTCGAAATTACAGTAGTTACAATTTTCAACAACAGATGGCGCTGCGGTCTGGGAAACTCTATAGTACGATATTTTCCACATATCCACCATGCGTAGCAATAATATGGCGTAGTCTCTGAATGAAATTACCCGAAACCTTTGACAACGTGTCTGGCGGAATGGCTTCACATGCAGATGAGATGTACTGCTTCAGCTGTTCAATTGTTTCTGGATTCTGGCGGTACACCTGGTCTTTCAAGTGTCCCCACAGAAAGAAGTCACAGGGGTTCATGTCTGGCGAATAGGGAGGCCAATCCACGCCGCCTCCTGTATGTTTCGGATAGCCCAAAGCAATCACACGATCATCGAAATATTCATTCAGGAAATTAAAGACGTCGGCCGTGCGATGTGGCCGGGCACCATCTTGCATAAACCACGAGGTGTTCGCAGTGTCGTCTAAGGCAGTTTGTACCACCACAAATTCACGAAGAATGTCCAGATAGCGTGTTGCAGTAATCGTTTAGGATCTGAAAAATGGGCCAATGATTTCTTTGGAAGAAATGGCGGCCCAGACCAGTACTTTTTGAGGATGCAGGGACGATGGGACTGCAACATGGGGCTTTTCGGTTCCCCATATGCACCAGTTCTGTTTATTGACGAAGCCGTCCAGGTAAAAATAGGCTTCGTCAGTAAACCAAATGCTGCCCACATGCATATCGCCGTCATCAATCCTGTGCACTATATCGTTAGCGAATGTCTCTCGTGCAGCAATGGTAGCGGCGCTGAGGGGTTGCCGCGTTTGAATTTTGTATTGATAGAGGTGTAAACTCTGGCGCATGAGACGACACGTGGACGTTGGCGTCATTTGGACCGCAGCTGCAACACGGCGAACGGAAACCCAAGGCCGCTGTTGGATCACCTGCTGCACTAGCTGCGCGTTGCACTCTGTGGTTGCCGTACGCGGTCGCCCTACCTTTCCAGCACGTTCATCTGTCACGTTCCCAGTCCGTTGAAATTTTTCAAACAGATCCTTTATTGTATCGCTTTTCGGTCCTTTGGTTACATTAAACCTCCGTTGAAAACTTCGTCTTGTTGCAACAACACTGTGTTCTAGGCGGTGGAATTCCAACACCAGAAAAATCCTCTGTTCTAAGGAATAAACCATGTTGTCTACAGCACATTTGCACGTTGTGAACAGCACACGCTTACAGCAGGAAGACGACGTACAGAATGGCGCACCCACAGACTGCGTTGTCTTCTATATCTTTCACATCACTTGCAGCGCCATCTGTTGTTGAAAATTGTAACTACTGTAATTTCGAAAGTTTCTCTGCCTGAAAATGTACTGTTGCCCCAAGCATATTGCAACAAACGGTGTATTTCTATCGCTGCTCGTTTAGTTTTTATTGCCGTTTCAAATATACCGGTCATTTTTGAAACACCCTGTATAATGAGATAAAAGAAATTATTCATATAGTTAAGGGAGACGAAAATTTAAGTCATGGGGGACTGGAATTCGATAGTAGGAAAAGGAAGAGAAGGAAAAGTAGTATGTGAACATTTGCTGGGATAAGAAATGAAAGAGGAAGCCGTGTGGCAGAATTTTGCACAGAGCATTACTTAATCATTGCTAACACTTGGTTTAAGAATCATGAAAGAAGGTTGTATTATACATGGTGGAGACCTGGAGACACCGGAAGGTTTCAGATGGATTATATAGAGATACGACAGAGATTTAGGAACCACGTTTTAAATTGTAAAACATTTCCAGAGGCAGATATGGGTTCTGACCACACTGTATTGGTTATGAACTATAGGTTAAAACTGAAGAGACTGGAGAAAGGTAGTAATTTAAGGAGATGGGACCTGGATAAACTGAAAGAACCTGATGTTTCTAAGAATTTCAGAAAGAGCATTAGGGGACAGTTGACAAGAATAGGGGAAAGAAATACATTAGAAGAAGAATGGGTAGCTTTGAGAACTGAAGTAGTGAAAGCAGCAGAGGATCAAGTAGGTAAAAATACGAGGGCTAGTAGAAATCCTTGGGGAACACAAGAGATATTGAATGTGGTTGATGAAAGGAGAAAATTTAGAAATGCGGTAAATGAATGAAGAGAAAAGAAATACAAACCTCTCAAAAAATGAGATCGACAGGAAGTGCAAAAAGGCTAAGCGGGAATGGCTACAGGACAATTGTAAGGATGTAGAAGCATACATAATTAGGGATAAGATAGATGCCGCCTACAGAAAAATTAGAGAGATCTTTGGAGAAAAGAGAACCACCCGTATGAATATCAAGAGCTCAGATGGTAAACCAGTCCTAAGCAAAGAAGGGAAGGCAGAAATTTGGAAGGGTTACGTGGACGGTATATACAAGGGTGATGTACTTGAGTACAATATTTTGCAATGCAAGAGGACGTAGATGAAGATGAGATGAGGGATATGAGACTGCATGACGAATTTGACAGAGCATTAAGAGACCCAAGTAGAAACAAGGCCCCAGGAGTAGACAACATTCCGTTAGAACTACTGATAACATTGGGAGAGCAATCCCCGGCCAAACTCTTCCATCTGTTGGGCAAGTTGTATGAGACAGGTGAAATACCATGAGACTTGAAGAAGAATATAATAATTCCAGTTACCAAAAAATCAGGTGATGACTGGTGTGAGAATTACCGAACTATCAGTTCGATTACATTATAATTATGTCACAGACTGCAAAGGACTTGGAAGAACAGTTGAACGGAATGGACAATGTCTTGAAAAGAGGACATAAGATGAACATTAACAAAAGCAAAACGACGATAATGGAATGTAGTCGAATTAAATCAGGTGATGCTGAGAGAATTAGTTTGAAAATAAGGCACTTAAAGCAGTGCATGAGTTTTGGAATTTGGGCAGCAAAATAAACGAGGATGGTCGAAGTAGAGATGATATAAAATGTAGGCTGGCTCTGCCAAGGAAAGCGTTTCTGAAAAAGAGAAATTTGTGAACAGCGAGTGTAGATTTAAGTGTCTGTATGGATGTTATATATGGTCGATAACGGTTTAGACAAGACGAGAGTAGAAGCTTTTCAAATGTGATGCTACAGAAGAATACTGAAGATTGGGTGGATAGACCAAATAACTAATGAAGAGGTAATGAATAGAATTGGGCAGAAGAGGAGTTTGTGGCACAACTTGACTAGAAGAAGGGATAGGTTGGTAGGACAAGTTCTGATGCATCAAGGGATCACCAATTTAATATTGGAGGTAAGCCTGGAGGGTAAAAATCGTAGAGGGAGATGAAGAGATGAATACACCAAGCATATTCAGAAGGAGGTAGGTTACAGTAGGTACTCGGAGATGAAGAGGCTTTCACAAGATAGCGTAGCATGGAGAGTTCATCAAACCAATCTCTGGACTGAAGACCACAACAACAACAACAAAGAATTTTCAAACAATTCCGAGGTGTTACTTTTCAGCGCGGCCCTGTCCATCAGAGAGTTGCTTGGTAACATCGGAAGCTGCTGCCATTCGCGGATTATGTAGTTGCTCGTAGGCAAGTTGCAACCAAAGGAAACAGGTGCCCAATGCTGGAAGACTTGTCGGGGATTGAGATTGGCAGTTGACCCTAAGCGTAAATACGTGTAACTAATTGCGCGTAAATATCGGGAAAGACTTGTTACTGTTTGATTACATTACTGGTGACAAGTGAATGGCAACAGTTAATAACAATAAAATATCTAGCAGTATTCGTCCGGAGAAAAGCTATTAAAACTGAATATGAGTACAGGTAGTAGTAGGAAAAGCAGATGGCAAGTTGAGATACTGGGGCATAATCAAAGAAGAGGCGTATAAAAGACTCGTTTGACCGATTCTTCGGTACTGATTCTCAGTGTGGGACCACCATCAGATATCTTTAACAGAGGAGTTAGAGGATATCAAATGAAAAGCGGCACGTTTCTTCAGGAGCCAGAAGTAGTTGCTGATTGTGATGGACAACAAGGCACATGCTGTGAAACTAACTACCCATCTGTGACGCTCCTCCTTCCGGTCACATTTGCATAAATGACGTCTTACTCAAGCGTCTGTCTATAGGATATAGACACGTACCCATAGCGTCTTGATTCGGAGTGAATACACATCGCTCTGTGGTGCCTGTAGCGTGCACATTGCAGTACGTCATAGTTTAATGTAGTGCATTTCATATTAAGACGAGGTGGCACTAATTGATTGAAAGCTAGGTATACACGTGAGAGTTTTTTTACTATTGGTGAGCTTTTGCGAGTAATGAGTGTAGTGTAAACAGCGTCGAGAGTCAGCTCGCCGGTGGGGACCGAGAGTGGGGCAACATCTCAGATAGTCGCGCTCTGAGAGATTACACATCTCGTGTAGACGCTAATCTCCACCTCTCGAGAGAAGCGCACCTTTACTGTCAGATAAGAAAAGCTATACTGGTATAATAGTGCTCGGGGAGCGCTGAGCGGCAATATTGTGTCCCAGCTTTGTGCCGTATTTAACAGTTTTGAACGGTACCAGGCCTTGGTAATAGAAAAATGGTTCAAATGGCTCTGAGCACTATGGGACAGCATCTGAGGTCATCAGTCCCCTAGAACTTAGAACTACTTAAACCTAACTAACCGAAGGGCATCATACACATCCATGCCCGAGGCATGATTCGAACCTTTGTCCGTAGCAGTCGCGCGGTTATTGACTGAAGCGCCTAGAAACGCTCGGCCACAGCGGCCGGCCCTTAACAATAAATAAAAAATATCACATGTTATTAATGAAGGAATAAACAAGTGTGTAAAGAATACTGTTTTCAGTGTGTTACAATTTAAAAATCACCATAAAATACAGATACAGATAATGTTAATAAAACAAGCCACTGTGATCATGGCTGAAGGCCTTACAAGCCAATAATGCCAATAAATTAAGAATGTTTTCATAATTCGCTGCAATTACAACTTACAGGTATTGAAATATTAAAAAGTAAATGGCCACAAACACAGAAGAAGGTATCAGAAGCCAGGAATGGCAGTAAATAAGGTTTTATGGATTACTGCTAAAACACAAATATCGAATTATTTTTTCAAAGCAAACGAGCACAGTCACGGCTGAAGGCCTTTCATGTCAGGAACGGCAATTATATTAAAAATTTAGAAACCTGCTGTAAAACAGCAAACACAAGCAAAGGTTAATGAAAAGAAACATGCAGCTGACCAAAAAATGGGTGAAATAAGATGAAGGTAACCTTGTAACACAACATTACACTGCTAAATTTATTCCAGAAGGCGACTGGAACTATTAACTTGATAAACATAACTTTTAATGTAGGCATTACAAGGTATGGTGATAAATAATACAGTAATAAAATACAAGGACCAGCCACAGACGGTGCTCGAGGAATCGACCTCTGAGTAGGTCTGGCAACAAACACTTTCGCGAGCGATGAGATAGGCAGCCAAGAGTTGCATTCACTTCACAAGATCGTAGCTCATACTAGTGGCTGTCTAACGAGTGACTAATGATAATCTTGCTGAAGCTACCTGACGTCCAGAAAAACCAAATGCAAGAATGGAAACTACACGCCAAAGCCGGAACCGGTGGACTGCAGTACGCCCCCAAGTATACTGTGCTTAGAGCGCCTGGAACGAGAAGGGAATCACTACCACTAGAGTAGAAGAATCACAAACGGCCTACAATCAAGAAAGCTGTCAAAACTACACGCCTTACCGGACAGCAGTGCCATGGCGGGGAAACGTACACTGCTGTTACATATACTAACCACCAGGACAGGTAACTGGGGCGTTAGCTTTCACCAGGCAGGAAAAGTGCCGCTGTTTGAACTTAACAAATTGTAACAAGCTGAACGCAGTAAAGTAATAAGAAGTCGAGGAAAGCTGATCAGATCCGCCTTCCCCAAGCACTCCACCACGCTGCTCTTCACCTCAGCGACACTACGAGCAGCAACGTGAACACAAGTCACTGGAGAATGGCGTGATGTCACAATGGTGGAGGTTTCTCTGCATGAATTGAAATGCACTCATCTTAAAGCCTGCAGGATCTGGTTTACGATGATGTCGTGCAGCCTCGTGATCACAGCCCTTCCATCTGGCAGTCCATGCGCACCGCCAGTGGCCCCGGCGTGTTCTCACACTGCGCAGACCTGGCTCCTCCTGACTCCCTAACTGAACTGCCACACTCACACGACACGGAAAAACAACGACGTCGTCCCAAAGATAGGGAACAGTTGCTACATATAGATAACCGCCGCTGCCGCCACTAGCGGACAGGGAACGCTTGCGAAACGAGTGGCGCCAGTCAAGACGAGAAGAAGACAAACGACCGCAACCATGCCAACTAAAGGATGCGGTGTGGCCTACAACAGAGGGTGGAAACCTACAACTCGAGCAGCATCACGGCTCAACCTCCCCCTGTCACGGAGAAACCCCGGGGGTGTGTTAGGAGGCCCAAGTAGCGACCTAACCAAACTTAATTTGAATTAGGTGGACCCGGTATTGCTTACCGGTACGGTTGTCCTTAAACAGAAGTTTAACTGGGCCTAACCTCCGCATAATCATGCACGGACCCAGAAAATGGGGAGTAAACTTACCAAGGTTACCAACATGCACCTCCCTCCTTGGAAAATTACGGACATACACCTGACCTCCCAGCTTACCCATTAAGGCTCGCCGATTACGGTTATAACAACCAGCTTGTCCATTGTGGGCCCTGAGAATATTGCGCCTTTCATGATTCCAGTTTACTTTGAAGACTTGAGGGGTTATCTCCAGAGGGATTAGATCTTGAATCCCCCTTAAGTTCGAAAGGGGGGGGGGGTATTAACAGGATAAGCAAACATCAAGGAAACCGGAGGAGCCTTCAAAGCCTCATGGCTGGCGCTATTGAAGGCAAAGATAAGCAAAGGCTGACTACAGACTAGAATCCCACTTACAGGGAGACTTCTGATGAAAGATAATCAGTGCGGATTTAAGGTTACGATTGACTTTTCTGCAAGGAACCCCTGCTGATAATACGGAGTGGTAGTTACATGCTTAACACCGCTTTGAAAACAGAAGCCTTGAAGGGAGCCGACAGAAAGGCCGGCGCATTATCTCTAACGATTTGCTTAGGAGGTCCAAAAATTCTAAATACGTTAGTTAAATGCGCAGTGGTGGTGGCAGCAGTCACATTACGACTCGGAAGAAGCCAGGTAAACTTCGAAAACGCGTCAATAATAATACATACCGATGGCCTCTTTTGGTGCGAGGTAATGGGCCAACACAATCAATACAGAGTTGGCTCTGAGCACTATGGGACTCAACTGCTGTGGTCATCAGTCCCCTAGAACTTAGAACTACTTAAACCTGACTAACCTAAGGACATCACACACAGCCATGCCCGAGGCAGGATTCGAACCTGCGACCGTAGCAGTCGCACGGTTCCGGACTGCGCGCCTAGAACCGCGAGACCACCGCGGCCGGCTCAATACAGAGTTTGTCCATGGGGCAAGATTCATGCTAAGTACCAAGGAACCCCTGCTGAAGAGCGTTATTTGGCTTGGCAACACAGTACAACTGACACCGGAAACCATTTCTCTAGCGTCTCGGTCAATTGACAGCCAAATCAGATGCTCCTTAATCTTCTGTAAGGTCTTATAGGTTTCTAAATACCCGCCACTCAACGAGTTGTGAAAATACTGGAAATCGGGGCGCACTAGGGTGCCTGGTAGACAGATCTTAATCTCCTTGGTACGTCCCATCCTTTTACACAAAATGCCTTTCCTGATAATGTATTCATTCAAACGCTTCCCCGCTGAAAGCCGTTTCTTATCGGGTCCCCAAGTGGTGTCCTGATCCTGATGGTCGGCAATGTCACTAAACAAAAGAGGAATATCACCTAACACGACACAACTAAGACTGCCTTCCGAAACTTCTTGGGCACCCTCACTAGATGGCTGTTCAGAAAACATACGGCTGGGGACGTCAGAGAGCACATTCTCAGTGCCTCTAATGTGCTTAATCTCGAACTGAAACTTCCAAAATGCGTACCGCCCACCTCGCGATACGGCCAGTTTTACGTGGCCTGGCTAGCACCCAGCTTAAAGGCTTGATTGTTGGCCTCTAACTGAAATACTCTATGTTCGAGATAAAACCGGTACTTATCCAGAGCGAACAAGACGGCCAATGCCTCACATTCGCAAACAGAATATTTAAGCTCGGCAATGGTTAACCGACGAGACGCGTATGCTAACGGCTGCCTTTGATTCTCTGACTCAAGAAGGAGAACTGCCGAAATTCCCGCATTAGATGCGTCGGTTTGGACAATAAATTTCCTATTAAAATCAGGCATTCCGAGAACCGGAGGATTGGCTATAGCCGCTTTAATGTGCTCAACTGCGGCCTCTTGTGTAGGTCCCCACTCAAAACGCACCCCTTTTAGGCGCAGTTCATTTAGAGGAGCCGCCAACTGAGCAAAATTAGGGACAAAACGCTAAAATAATTCGCCATCCCTATGAACTTGGCAATCCCTTGCTTATCAGTGTGTGGCGGAAAGGCTCTCAAGGCCTCAGTGCGCTCCTGATCAATGCGAATACTCTCGCCTGATACTAGGAGACCTAAGAAAGACACTTGCTGCCTGGCTAATGTCACCGTCCCCCCTGCAGCCTAGCAAAAACTTATTGGATATGTTCGAAATGCTCTTGAAACGAACGCCTATAAATTACTAAATCGTCCAGGTAATTGTTAACACCGACTAATTTCAAGTCTCCAAGATATTATCCAGCTAACGAGTAAGGACTGCTGCGCCAGTAGCCAAACCAAAGGCGATCCTATTAAATTCAAACAGATTCAAATCAGCACAAAATGCTGTAACGTGTTTATCTGATAATAGGCTTGATTCAGGTCGAGCACAGTGAACCAATTAGCCCCAGAAAACCAAGTAAGAGTTATGAAGATCAGGTAAAGTAAGCGATTCGAGGACAACCTTCTTATTTAGGCGACGGTAGACAACAACAGACCGAAAGTCCTGCCCCTGATCCTTAGGGATGAGGAATATAGGGGAAGCATAAGCGGATGTACAAGGCCTAATAACTCCCTGCTCAATCATTTTGGGGATCTTTCCCTTTAGTATCTTCATCTTAGGTAGTAAGAGACGATATGGGGACTGCCGACGGAAATATGATCAGACAGACGAATATGGTATTGGTTCAAATGGCTCTGAGCACTATGGGACTTAACTGCTGTGGTCATCAGTCTCCTAGAACTTAGAACTACTTAAACCTAACTAACCTAAGGACATCACACACATAAATGCCCGAGGCAGGATTCGAACCTGCGACCGTAGCGGTCACGCGGTTCCAGACTGTAGCGCCTAGAACCTCACGGCCACTCCGGCCGGCGAATATGGTATTCGAGAACATTATTAACCCCAGTCTACCACAGAGAAGACCTGGGAACCTCTCTAACAAAGCCGCTAGTTCAGAGTTCTGCTGGCAAGCAATATGTGTGAGATCAAACTCACCAACCTTCGCATCAACAGCCAGCATTCCCGCATCTCGACGCACCTTACGTTTAGTACACTCACAGAACCCAAATTTCTGACCATAAACGAACTTAAAGAAAAAGGTGTACCCTGAATAATCCAAGACAAGACCAGTTTTACCGATGAAATCACATCCCAAAATCAAATCGACCAGAAACTCCTTATTCAAGGCCAAAGACAAGGGTCACGAGAAATCCCCAACCGAGGTACTCCTTCGGACCAAACCGTGCAGAGGCAACACCTGCCCATTAGCAACCGGACGTCTCTCCACCGAAGAAGGGACCGGCCTAAGTCTCGCAGGATGACCAAATTAAAGTAACCATTCCAAGCTCAACAATGAAAAGGAGCTACCAAAATCCAAAAGGGCACAGATAGGTTCTCTACCTACTCGAGAACACATATAAGGCAGTGGGGGTGACGATCGAGCAGCGACGTGGGCACATCAGGGTTTAAAGGCTCGACCCCGGGGTCACTGCCCAGCCAAACGTCATTTACTGAGTCTGGGTGTCCACGGCTGAACGCAAGTACGAACTAAATGCCCTAATTGACCACACCTGAAACAACGCCGCAATTCCCCTTCAGCAGACTCAGCAGATGTTGGTAATCCGGAGTTCCCTTCGGTGACTCCCACGGGCTGAATTTTAACTTCACGGTGTCTATCGTCCGAGAGCGGCAACGCGGATATCGCTACAATGGCGGCACGAAGCTCTTCACAAGTGGAGGGACGATCACGAAAAACAAAATGTGACTTGTCCGCTGCTTGCATTCCCCTCAGGACAACTGAAACTAACGCCCGTTCTGGAAAGTCGACTAACAAGGCTATACACGCCGTCTTAATCCTTTCCACGTCCTGATGCAACTCCTCCCTATCTTGCTGCATCTGCCAAATATAGCGACACTCGAGCTGTTTACGAACTCCCGTGGTCAATCGTTCGCTGATCACAAGCTTCCTGAACTGCTGCAATGAAAACCCTTCTGCCTTAGCCCTGGATACCAGAGACCTCAATTCGCCTCTAGTGAAATGATACAATAGAGACAAAATCACCTGATGCGAAATGCCAAACACATCAGCGTGTTGCTCAAAGCGAACCAGTAACCATAACACCTTTTCAATTTGCTCGAGTCGATCTATAGCTAGTTCTGTGACGTCTCGAAACAGACGGATCAGGGGATGAGGCAATTTAGCAAACTCCCCGACTAACCCCTCAGAGGATATAAGGGCTTTATTCTCGGGCTCACTAGTGCACCGCCTGGAAGGTAACAAATCCTGCTCCCCCGTCCTCTTCCCATAAACCTCTAATCATGTGACCTTAAACTGCAATCCGTTAACCAAGGACCCCAATTCAGCGGTTGTTTCCTTATCACAATCCTCTAATTTTAATGCCCTTAAATCAAATATCCCTTTGGCTAAATGTATCAACTGTGCCCGCACCCTGTCTAACTGACTGCCACTAGGTTGAATGCCCTCTAAAAAGCCGATGTTGTGCTAAAGACTCCTAACAGCTTTAAACAAAAACTCAGTGGCTTCCTTGGTGTCATCCACAACATCTGGCGTGACGTCAACCGGCTGGAGAACTGTAGCACGCAAGCGGGCTGCTAAGTCCGGAACACTACCCTCAGTAGGCTGGCGTCTTATCGTCATAAGTGAGGTGGTCCTAATTCAATAGGCCGATCCCGGGGCACTGCCTGACCGCCATTAAAGTGTTGATCACCTAAAACAGAACACAATACCAAAGGCAGAAATCATACAACACTAACAGAGTTTAACAAATCAAACCAACAGTAACTGAAATGGCGATATTACAGTAACCACGCTCCGCTACCAGTTGAAAGCTGATAGCCAAGGGAGGACAGGATCCGTTTACGATTGTGGAGGGGGCCGTAATCAGTTACTGTGGGTTCCCTTTTGCAGTTACACACATTTATTTTTAAAACAGTAATTCCAGACTCAACAGTAAATAAAAAAATACACATTATTAATGAAGGAATAAACAGCTGTGTAAATAATAGTGTTTTCAGTGCGTTACAATTTAGAAAATCACCCTAGATAATGTTAAATTACAAGCCACTGAGATCATGGCTGAAGGCCTTACACGCCAATAATGCCAATAAAATAAGAATGTTTTCATAACTCGCTGCAATTACAACTTACAGGTATTGAAATATTAAGAAATAAGTGGCCACAATCACAGCAGAAGGTATCAGACGCCAGGAATGGCAGTAAATAAGGCTTACTGCTAAAATAAATTATCGAATTATTTTTTTCAAAGCAATTGAACACAGTCATGGCTGGAGAACTTTCATGTCAGGGACGGCAATTATATTAAAATTCAGAAACCTGCTGTAAAACAGCAAATACAAGCGACGGTTAATTAAAAGAAACAAGCAACTGACAACAAAACGAGTGAAATAAGATGATGGTAACCTTGTAACACAACCTTACACTGCTAGATATATTTCAGATAACGACTGGAGCTATTAACTGGTCCTTTTGTTTTATTATTGTATTATTTATCACCATACTTTGTAAGCCAACATTAAAGGATATGACCTTTAATGTAGGCATTAAAAGGTATGTTGATAAATAATACAGTAATGAAATACAAGGACCAGTCCCAGACAGTGCTCGAGGAATTGACCTCAGAGAAGGTCGGGCAACAAAAACTTTCGCGAGCAATGAGATAGGCAGCAAAGAGTTGCATTCACTTCACAAGATCGTAACACATGCTAGTGACAGTCTAACGAATGACTAATGAAAATCTTGCTGAAGCTACCTGACGTCCAATAAACCAAATGCATGAATCTTGAAACTTCCTGGCAGATTAAAACTGTGTGCCCGACCGAGACTCGAACTCGGGACCTTTGCCTTTCGCGGGCAGGTGCTCTACCATCTGAGCTACCGAAGCACGAATGCATAAATGTAACAACACGCCAAAGCCGGAACCGGTGGACTGCACTATGCCCCAAGATTACTGTGCTTAGAGTGCCTGGAACGAGAAAAGAATCACTACCACTATAGTAGAAGAATCACAAAGGGCCCACACTCAAGAAAGCTGTCAAAACCATAAGCTTTACCGGACAGCACTGGGAAGGTGAGGAAACGTACACTGCTATTACATACACTAAACACCAGGGCAGGTAAGCCGGCCAGTGTGGCCATGCGGTTCTAGGCGCTTCAGTCTGGAACCGCGCGACCGCTACGGTCGCAGGTTCGAATCCTGCCTCGGGCATGGATGTGTGTGATGTCCTTAGGATAGTTAGGTTTAAGTAGTTCTAAGTTCTAGAGGACTGATGACCTCAGATGTTAAGTCCCATACTGCTCAGAGCCATTTGAACCATTCGAACCAGGGCAGGTAACCGGGGCTTTAGCGACCACCAGGCAGGAAAAATACCGCTGGTTGAACTTAACGAACTGTAACAAGCTGAACGCAGTAAAGTAATACGAAGTCTAGGAAAGCTAATCAGATCCGCATTCCCCAAGCACCCCACTCGCTGATCTTCGACTCGGCGACACTACGAGCAGCAACACGAACCCAAGTCACTGAATGATGTCACAATGGTGGTGGTTTCTCTACTTGAATTGAAATGCACTCATCTTAAAGCCTGCAGGATCTCGTGTACGACGAGGTCGTGCACCCTCGTGACCACAGCCCTTCGATCTGGCAGTCCATGCGCGCCTCCAGCGGTCCCGGTGTGTTCTCACACTGTGTGGGTTGTCTTCTCCGAGTCCCCAACCGAACTGCCACACTCACGCGATACGGAAAAACAACGACGTCGTCCAAAACATAGGGAACAGTTAAGACATATCGATAACCGCTGCTGCCGTCACTAGCGGACAGCGAACGTTTGCGAAACGAGTGGCGCCAATCAAGATGAGAAGAAGACAAACAACCGCAACCATGCCAACTGAAGGATACGGTCTGGCCTGCAACAGAGGACGGAAACCTACAACAGCACCAACGCGAGCTGCAGCATTGCTCAGCTTAATTCATAGGTTGACTGCCGAGTATGGATACTTAATGAACAGCTAAGTCAACAGTTACAAGCTTTATTGGCAATCAGCACCGACAGCTAGGTCTGACAGAACTTAAAACTGTGGAGAATGTTCCACATTCATTATGTTGATCCTTCAGCCGCAAATCTGATAACACCCATAACTGCCGCGCGGGATTAGCCGAGCGGTCTAGGGCGCTGCAGTCGTGGACTGTGCGGTTGGTCCCGGCGGAGGTTCGAGTCCTCCCTAGGGCATGGGTGTGTGTGTTTGTCCTTAGGATAATTTAGGTTAAGTAGTGTGTAAGCTTAGGGACTGATGACCTTAGCAATTCTAGCCGTGCGGTTCTAGGCGCTAGAGTCTGGAGCCGAGCGACTGCTACGATAGCAGCTTCGAATCCTGCCTCGGGCATGGATGTGTGTGATGTCCTTAGGTTAGTTAGGTTTAATTACTTCTAAGTTCTAGGCGACTGATGACCTCATAAATTAAGTCGCATAGTGCTCAGAGCCATTTGAACCATTTTTGAACCTTAGCAGTTCAGTCCCATAAGATTTCACACTCACATTTGAACACCCATAACTAGTAAATCAACGCGAATGTCATAACACTAGGGAAACAACAGAGGAAGTTAGTGTGTTTATAAACGATGTGTTATCGATGGTTCGATGAAACATGTTTGCGGATGACTAGGTTATGTATCACGGGTGAGGTCAAGAGATATATTCTTTCTTTTATAAGACATCCACATTTGCAGAACTGGCAGAAGCTTTATGGAAAAGATATAGAATACAAAATAGTGTTCAGTTATTAGGGAAAATTTCAACGGCTTAATACAGAAAGCGATAAAGCAGTTGACTCGTTTTCTGAGAGGATACAGAAAAATTGAGAGACCTACGAGATAACACAGAAGCCAGACGCGGACACGATCATGCTGAAACAGGCTGACAATAGGGCACTAGGAGTTTTCCTAAGAGGAATTCCCCCAGATTTGCCACGGTAGGTGAGAATGGAGAATTTCGCTGCAGCACTTCGTGTTGCCACACAAGAAATAGATACTGCAACAAAAATGCGTAGACATTTACGTCCGGTAAGTGATTATACCATTGTGGCCAGCAGGGACATTTGAAGGCACAATGTCGGTAACCACAGTGCAGTAATTTCCAACGCTTTGGGCATAAGGCTCAGGATTGGGAATCTGGAAAGCAGGATGAATAAAATGGTGAAAGACAACCAACGGAAATTTTCCTTTCATCGTGAAGCATAGGGGGAGGCGAACTCTTGCTTGATACGAAGGGTGAAAAAGGAGAAATACAAATTTCTATTGGATACGGGGCTCACATATAAAAAAAATGGCTCTGAGCACTATGGGACTTAACTTCTGAGGTCATCAGCCCCCAAAGAACTTAGAACTACTTAAACCTAACTAACCTAGTGACATCACACACATCCATGCCCGAGGCAGGATTCGAACCTGCGACCGTAGTGGTCGCGCGGTTCCAGACTGTAGCGCCTAGAACCGCTCGGCTACTCCGGCCGGCCGCTCACATATCAGTTGTGAGTCTGGAACAAGAGGAGACTGGAAACTCTGCAACACAGACTGCGTACGGTAGGCGATAATGCGAAGGGACAACACAGTTTTCAGTTTGAAGTAGGAAACAAATGTTTTCATGAGCAAATAGAAGTGTTGCCAACTGTGGGACAGGTGTTTTCTGCAATACTTGGATTAAAGTATCTGGTTAGGCATCATGCTAAAATCAAACTTTGGCAACAAACAGTTGAACTCAATGCGGATTAACTTCTGATGGTTACAAGAGGAAAGCTAATTCGGATCACAGTAGATCTCGATGTACCACAGCAAGCTTAGGCTTGATAGAACCTCTTTCCAGTAATGACGTTTTGGATAAACAGCATTGTGTAATATAAAGAAGCATAGCATACGTTAGGGACATAAACGGCCAGGTTATGGTGCCAATAATCCTGGATAATTTCAGTATGGATGAACCTAGTTTTATGAACGGGTTTGTCATAGTTACACAACAAATACTCGCTGCAGAAGTCACTAGTAGATCAATAATAGAGAACAGCGTTAAGCATACCATTAACACATATGGACTGTATAGGAAATCAGTCATTTAGAGGGTAACAGTTGACTGATCATAGGGTCATTGTTAGTGTAGTACAAAGATTCATTTCATTTAGAAGGTCCATTGTCATCCACGCCCATTACACAGCAATGAATTTCAATAAGCAATCATAGACCATTGTACTGAAAGCAATGAAGCTTACCGAAGTACCACTAGAGTTTGACAGAACAGTTCGTAGGTCAGCAGCATGAAGAAGGCGTAATAAAACACAGTGACAGTCCTTCGTCACAAGTATAGTAACTGTACCAAAAAATACTGCGAAGAGAAAAGAAATATCGGATCTGTTGTGGTTACAGATTTTTAAACAAACTTGCTGAACCGATTCATATCCCATTTATAATATAACTGTATCTCTGAAAAACATGGGCCATTGTAACTTCTTTACAATAATACATTTAGGGAGTAGTTATCACCAAACTGAAGTATACTCGGATGATAAACCTAAGACAGTGATTACCGCATTACCAGGTCACTACCAATATCACAGAAGCATTTTTTGTTAAAGAACGCGCCTGCAACATTCAAGTGCTTGTTAGATGGAGTCCTTTGAAGTTAAAAATCGAAAAAAGATGCATGATCTATTTGGATGACATGGCAGCATCGACAAATGTCATATTGCACGTTCACAAGTTAATTGCCTTGGGCATATTATCACCCACGGTGGAGTGAGGACAGATCTTCATCTTACTTCATGATGTGTGATTTAGCGGTTGCGTAGACAGTAAAATAGATACAATCATTCTTTGGATTAGTAAATAGCTACACAAAATACGTCAAAGGGTTTGCAGGAATTGTGCAACCGTTGACTATATTATTGAAAAAAGGAATCACGTATCATTGAACATCAGTGTGTCAGACAGCATTTCAAGTTTTAAAAGAGATATTAATTTCAGATCCTGTATTAGTTTTTAATGATTTTAACAAAGAATTTATACTGTCATATGATGCAAGCAATACTGTTTTAGGCGCCATTTTATATTAAAATGTAGATGTTCAGGAACGTCAAGTAGCATATCCATCTTGCCAGCTGAGCAAACTTGATTGCAACCATTCGATTACGGAAATAGATATGTTAGCTTTAATATACGGTATTTCGTATTTATGTTGTTATTTATACGACCATAGATTTAAAGTAGTTGCAGATCATGCACCCTTGAAGTGATTATTGAACTTGAAAGACCTTTCTAATCGAATAACAAGACGGAGACAGAAATTAAGTGCGTTTCCATAAGAGGTGGTTCACAAAGCTGGTGTTAAACACACAAATGTAATCAATCTTAATAGGAAACTTGTGACATTGCAAGTATCTATGTTAATTTGGCAGATTTCAAGAGGGCACGAACAGCTGGCAAGGAATACCAGTTACAAAGGAAGCAACCACAGTTTCTTATGCATGAAGGTTTACTGTGTAGATTAACAAAATGCAGACCATGCGTCACTGTTTCTGCCGCACTCCAAACTGAAGCCATCGGGCAAGCAAATGACCTAGTACTCTTGGGACATGGAGCTAAAGGGCTAACGACAGATGGATTGCAGAGGGGTTTTGATGGAGAACATGACGTAGTGATGTGGATCAATATGTTAGAAATTATATTCCTTGTGCTCATTGTACAGATTTAAATCACAAAAATGTACAATGCCAGAGTTTATCAGAATCAGAGAAACTTTTACAAATAGTAGGAATTGGCGTGGTAGCACCGTTTAATAGAAGTTTAGGAGGAAATAAGGACTGACTATAATCGATCATTTTTCGGGGTACCTCGTAATATGAGCGATACCAGATCAAAAAGGAAGCACTGTAACTCAGTCCATAATTAATAGTTGGGTACCTAAATGTGGAGTACCCGAAACTATGGTCCCAGATCAAGGAACTAACGTTATTTCTGATCTCATAAAGCAGTTATTTGACCTATTGAAAGTTAAGACACTATGTAGAAATACGTTCCACCCACAAGCAAATGATCGTATGGAGTGAGTCCATTTTTATCACAGTGAAAATGTTGAGTGGCTATGAGAATAACCAATTCTTATTATGAAATATGTATTTAAGTTCTGCGGTGAGTGCATGTGACTCTAAAATCCAAACAAGGACGGTATTTCGCCATATTAAGTAGTGCACAGGCGAACAATGCCATCACCCCTTGGCGTGTTCCAGCTGGAGATGGATACACAGGGCGAACAAATGAAGCAACTCTCGAAAACGTTAAAAGTGTAAGTAGGCTGTTTAGGTTTTTTTATTGGTAACGCCACGGAGCGCTCTGTATGAAAATCACTGGCTGTGCTGTGTGCAGTCTGTGGCTGGTTTGCATTGTTGTAATACTCGCCATTGTAGCGTTGGACAGCTGGATGTTAAAAGCGTGTAGCGTTGCGCAGTTGGACGTGAGCCGCCAGCAGTGTTGGATGTGGGGAGAGAAATGGCGGAGTTTTCAAAATTTGTAAGACTGGATGTCATGAACTGCTATATATATGATGACTATTAAGGTAAATACATTGTTTGTTCTCTATTAAAATCTTTCATTTGCTAACTATGCCTATCAGTAGTTAGTGCCTTCCGTAGTTTGAATCTATTATTTAGCTGGCAGTAGTGGCGCTCGCTGTATTGCAGTAGTTCGAGTAACCAAAATTTTTGTGAGGTAAGTGATTTGTGAAACGTATAGGTTAATGTTAGTCAGGGCCATTCTTTTGCGCTAAAAAATATTGTGGGTCAGTTTAAGCAGTCATGTATAATTTTTCAAAGGGGACGTTTCATATGTCGACCCTTAGCCGAGGATACCTCACTGGAATCTTTTGATTTTTTCTTGTAGTTTGTGTAATTAGTGTAGCTTTTGCTTATTGCTAGCGCGTAATTGTAGAGAGAATTTCCTTTGCAGTTGTAGTTTTTCATTGTGGTACAGTAAAACAATTGTGGCATGCATGTAGATTTGCACCAAGTATTTCTCAGCTGCGCATGCAATTAACTAGATATTATTTTCAGTGCTATGTTAATATGTTCTCTTATTTTTGCTATTCAAATTGTGCTTTTCTGTGTAATCGTGTGAAATATTGTGACAATAATGGCGTGTGAAAAACGTAACACTAGGCTCCAATGTAAACTGAGAAATGACAGTGAAGACGAGCGTAGCTTATCAGCACCACTGTGTAATGAATTAACAGACATTCAAAGTAGTAATTTGGTATTTGTGCATAGGGAAATGGAGCGGGTTACAAATAATGGTGTAGGCAGTGAAACAATTAGTGAACAGGGAAGCATTATGGATCGATCGGTCGGCAACAGCTCGCCTCAGGATTCCGAAATGACAGGACACGATCTTGCAAATACTGTAGATTCAGTTTTTGCGTCCTCACCGTTTTCTCACATAAGTCGAGACACATTTTCTGCTTTTCAAAATGCGAATATTGTCGGTTCAAATGCACTGCCGAATAGCACTGAGCAATATGTTTCAGACACCAGTGCATTGTTATTACAGTTAATGCAACAAATGGGACAAAGGCTACAAAAGTTAGACACAGTGGAACAAAATCTTCAAAAGTTAGACACAGCGCTTGAACAAAATCAGAAACAAATGGGACAAAATCTTCAAAAGTTAGATACAATGTAACAACACCAGAGACAAACACAGCAACAGTTAGACGCAATGGAACAAAATCTTCACACCACGCTTGAACAAACACGTGAAGATTTAACTACTGAGTTACATAAAATCGAATCGAAATGTCAAAAAGTCTGTAACGACGTAAAAACACAAATTTGTGAGCATTTCCAACCTATTTTTTCGCGTCATGAAAATGCATTACAGAATCACGAAGCAGCCATAAAAGAACTACAAACTATTGTTCATGAAAATCACGACTCCTTGCAAGCTAAAATTGACCCAGTTGCATCTACCGATTCGGTTACGCAACTTGCATAAACTCAGGAAAACTTAAAAGACACAGTAGATACGATTTCAACACAAATGGACACTCTGAAACTTGGTTCAGAAAAACACACAGAGGAAATAATTTAACTAACGGATAAAGTAGCCGAACTCTCAGATCAGTTCACTAACTTATCTACAAAGGTAGATGATGATCTGAATGACGCAGGACCTGTAGCCTTCACGGACACTGAAGAGTATGAACAAATTAGAAAATTCAAACAAAATCAAAATCAAATCAATACACAGTACAAAAGAGAAATCCAGGAAGTACGAGATCAGCTGACACAGGTAATACAAGAATTACGTATTTCAGAGGACACTCGTGCCCCAATACGGGAAGAGGGACATAGAAATACGGAAAAGCCGCAAATTAATAACACAGCGCATTTCGGAAATTATGAAAGAAATTGGCAAGGTGCACCGAATTTTGAGATGGAACCGCCGACACGACGTACCAATGACTGATGTGCTACTCGCCGACACGATGATTTTGACTATAAGCTGTTCATTACTACACGTAATTTTAAAACATTTAAGGATTCTGGCAACGACATTCATCCACAAGCGTGGCTCCATCAATTCTCTCATTGTTTTCCTCCCAACTGGTCATTAGAGCACAGATTAGAATTTATGTGTGGCTACTTAGAGAATGAACCAGCTGAAAGAATGCGATCGGTAATTCACGATTGTCACAGTGAAGGAGAATTTTACCATGCCTTTCTCTCAGCGTACTGGTCTCAAGCTACACAACACCGAGTAAAACATAGCATCATAATGATGAAACGTTTCGAACAATTTGAATTTTCCAGTCTTATGAAATATTTTGAAGACATGTTGCACAAGAATCAGTACCTGTCAAAGCCATACAGCCCCTCAGAACTCATCCGCATTTGCTTAATCAAACTACCTGAACATTTACGACATATTATTTCGGCAGGACGTTGCAAAGGCGACATTGAAGCTTTTCAGGGACTCTTACAAGAATTAGAAATTGACACTGACAACCGCGGAACGCGAAAACAGGAACACAACTATTTCAAGTCACATCCGTCGCAATTCCGCCATGAAAGAAATAATAACGGGACACGACAAGGCTATTCTTACAACGCAAATCGTGAACAAAACAGACACCACCCATATGACAACCACTGGCAGACTAATAGTTACAGAGAAAGATCGCATTTCCGTAGTAATGAATATGACAGAGACAATCATAGAAACAGACAATATGGCAACCAGAACTATTATTATCACGGGAGACAGAATAACTTCAGACGCAACGGTCCACCACGCAGTTACGATTCCGGGAGAAATTCTCCACCACATTACCGACAAACAAGAAACTACGTAAACTATCGACAAAACGACAGACCTGAATTCCATCAGAACTGGCGAGCTTCGAACAGGGCAGGGGCTTCTCGTCAAGGTGAATTTGTAGAAGTTAGCTCTCCTAATCCCAATAACGACGTGCGCCAACAAAGAGACAGACAATGATTCGCACCGCAGGCAGCCAGGTGCGCCGGCTGGCTCAGGGAAAAATAACATAGACGCTAACCTTGAGAAAAATTCCAGTATTCTTTACCGACATATACAACGTGATAATTGCTTTGAAGTTGAATCTCTGCGCACTAGAATGGGTAAAGGATTGCACCACATTTCCCATGTAAAACCGTTTATTGAGAGATAATCTGTTTTTTTAACTTAGTCTTTGCTATAAAATTTTTCACTTCACCATACTAGTACTCTTTGTCACACTTAGAAACTGTTAACATGCAACTATGTTTTAAAATTAACTATCCAGTCTAGAACCTAGGGAACATATTTAGACAGTAACTACGAATGCATTGTTATAGTGAACAGACGACACAGTGTTATCGTGTGTGTACATTCTTGCTTGTTAGTTGCATGGTTACATAACGACTATAAGGCTCACGTACTTAGAACATTTACCAGTACTGCTAATGAGATTTTAATGCAACATTTTGGTTTACTAGAAAATACATTCTGGATTTAAAGTACTTTCTGTGAGATACCAGATGACACAGTGGTTACTTTATGTGACAGCTACACGATTTTATCACGACACTGCTAATGAGTTACAATTTACAATGTTGCTTTTGCGGTGTTTCTGTTTTATATCTGCACAGTTTTTCTGAATTATTCTGGAAAGTAAAACATGTTTTAGAAGTAACTTTTGTGGTATAGCTACAATGAGACAGCCTTTTTCGTAGCACAACAATACGTTACATTATAGTACTTTCTTCATCACGGCAATAAGCGTAATAAGTAAGATATCTATACGCAAAGCATTTCACTTTTGTTTATCGTGAGGTAAGTACATTGGCTTCTGCAGAACTTAGCTTTCGGAGGACGATAACTACGACATTTCAACAGAATTATCTTACAGCAAGACGCACATTTAGCGCTACAGGACACGCATTTCAGTGATTAATTTTGTACTTAAAACATTTATTTTTGAAGATTTTTGAATTACAAAGAAAGTTTTCCGTGATACATTTCATTCCATTGTTGTAATCTGTAACACCTGAGGGTATAATTACATTAATCCTCAGGGGGGTACACGCTTACTTTGTGTACCATGTGTTTGGCAAGCACAAGGAGCCCTAGATAATATGGTATTTGCTTATACAACATTACACTTCGGTACCATATATCTCTAACACATAAATTACACAGCTGTCTGATCATTTAACCGAGAGACAAACATTTTTTTTACTACAACAGTGACACATGTTTATGCAATTACACAGTTGGATAATTTCATACTTATGAAATTGTATTTTGTCTGTACTTTGTGAACTGTTCATATTTCTTTGGAACCATTGTGATACTATGAGAGCTTTGAATGATATATTTGATATGGGATCATGATTTTTATAGTACGTTTGAGGTAGATGACACTATTGAAATAAGCTGAGAATTTTCTTTAGGTTTTGAAATTATTGCAGAAAGCTATGACGTTTTCAAGATTTGACTGAGGTGTTATGATGTTATTATTACGACGACAATGTGTATTATGCTGTTGAGGTATGTTTATGATCAATACAATGATGCTACCGCATATGAGGAATTTGATTATGCTATGTATTTCTTATGATGAAATATTCAAGAAGTGTCGACGAATATGTATATGTGTAATAAAGTAAGGAGTAATGAACAGTGGTTAGGGTCTCTGATATGTGAAAAAGGATGTTGGAAATCGTACTTTAAGAATTATGAAATGTGTGTACATGCATGAATGTATTACAATGCTGTCGAAAATTTTTTGGACACTGTTATATTTATAGGATTTTGTTTGTATACTCTTCTACTGTAATTTCTCGGCTTGTGAAATTTTATTTGTGTATGAGACTGTCACTGTAGTGCAAACTGGTGTCGTAAATATTTTGGTAAGAAAGTTGTGACCACCTGACTGTAATGCGTCGTGGGCACCCAGCTGCGCGACAATCGCCTTGAAAAAAGCCATTTGTGTGTGCCTTTCACAATCACAGGTGAAAAAAAAGGGGCCATTATCCTCGCTATTGACAATCCTTTGTAGAAAGCATCGCAAATACGACACGCTGAAACTTGAAAACATATGATAACACTGTGGAGCTCTTAATTTATGATATTTACTGAAATGTCTAATGAAATGATGAGAAATATTTTATGTCTATCCACCTGATTATGACTACTGTCTTTCTAGTTGAGAGATTTTTTTTACTACCTTATGAAATGCCATATGGCTAATGAATGATGTTTCATGCCTTCCTTTGTACATATTTGCTCATTTTCTTTAATATCTAGTTTCTAGCTGCACTGCAGAATTGTTTATTATAAAATTTAATAGATGTACTAATATCACTATTTTCTGTCTACAGACCCAGTAAAGAATACGTTTCTCATATAATTTCTTAGAAATGAGAGCACAAATAGACATTTCCCTTCACAGGTATTGCATAAATAATTTTTTTAATGACTTGGTAACTTTCTTGCAGAGGAAATTTTTGTGTTGCATCACTCTAATGTTAAGATGTGACATAGGTATTAGACATAGCCATTTTTAGTGTAATATTTTTTCTGCTTGAGCTATGTCATGTTTGGATATAAGTTATTGCATTTGCTGCTGCTGTTTGCCAGGCATAGTGCTACTAAATTTCACTTTACATTACTCTGTTAAGCCAGTTTTACTACGAATTTATTTTTCTTGTTTGCTGCGCATTGCCTTATATTAGTTGTAATATTGCATTTGCTTTGCTAATTTATGCTGCTTAATTTGCCATTTGTACTTTTTGTCATTACTGTTTGTGTTAATAGTTTTGTGCTGCTGCATTGCCTCGTCCCTTAGTTTAGCATCTGAGCTCAGTAGATTTAAGTTAGCTTAAGAGGGGGTAGACTATATAAGAGAATGAGCTGCGATGAATTGGAAGAAATGCATTGAGAAGTTATACGAAAAAAGTACAGAAAGAAGGTATAGATAAGACTTTTTGAGAATAATGATGAACGAAGGGAGATCTCCAAGAAAAAAAAGGTTTTGTTTGCAAAATACTGCAGTACCAAATGTTACACTGAAAACAAACCCTGTCCTTTCCCCCTGTGTAATTCTGCTATGTGTTTGTGTACTCTTGTATATTTGCGTTTTTCCTGTCTTTATGTGTTTAGCTGATATGAGTTATGTTGCGGAATTTTTCTGATAATATGTTATTTTCTTTGTAAAGATGTTTAGACGTTAATTATTCTGTTCTGTTTTAATGCTCAAGTTCGAAATTAATGTTTCGAAAACTATTCTCATTATTTTATATATTTGCTTATGTCATAATTCCTGTAACACTGATGTACATGTTTATTTCTATTCTTTTGTAAAGCCTGTTTTACTACTAATGTTATCTGCATTGTTATGTTCTTTAATGATGTATTTTCTACCTTTGTTATTGTATTCTCATGTTATAATATTGTAATTGACACCAGTTCATCAAATAAAGCAACTTGTAAGCATTCATTTCACTGCACACATTTCTGTTGGTCATAGTAATGCACAATATGTGAGAAGTTGGGACTGTTAGCGTTTGCACATGTGTTGATAATTCAGATCAAAAAACTAACGTTATTTCTGATCTCATAAAGCAGTTATTTGACCCATTGAAAGTTAAGACACTATGTAGAAGTACGTTCCACCCACAAGCAAATGATCGTATGGAGTGAGTCCATTTTTATCACAGCGAAAATGTTGAGTGGCTATGAGAATAACTAATTCTTAGTATGAAATATGTATTTAAGTTCTGCGGTGAGTGCACGCGACTCTAAAATCCAAACAAGGACGGTATTTCGCCATATTAAGTAGTGCACGGGCGAATAATGCCATCACCTCTTGGCGTGTTCCAGCTGGAGATGGACACACAGGGCGAACAAATGAAGCAACTCTCGAAAACGTTAAAAGTGTAAGTAGGCTGTTTAGGTTTTTTTATTGGTAACGCCACGGAGCGCTCTGTATGAAAATCACTGGCTGTGCTGTGTGCAGTCTGTGGCTGCTTCGCATTGTTGTAATACTGGCCATTGTAGCGTTGGGCAGCTGGATGTTAACAGCGCGTAGCATTGCGCAGTTGGAGGTGAACCGCCAGCAGTGGTGGATGTGGGGAGAGAAATGGCGGAGTTTTGAAATTTGTAAGACTGGATGTCATGAACTGCTATATATATGATGACTATTAAGGTAAATACATTGTTTGTTCTCTATTAAAATCTTTCATTTGCTAACTATGCCTATCAGTAGTTAGTGACTTCCATAGTTTGAATCTTTTATTTAGCTGGCAGTATTGTAGTATCGCAGTATTGCAGTAGTTCGAGTAACCAAGATTTTTGTGAGGTAAGTGATTTGTGAAACGTATAGGTTAATGTTAGTCAGGGCCATTCTTTTGTAGAGATTTTTGAAAGTCAGATTGCGTTGCGCTAAAAAATATTGTGTGTCAGTTTAAGCACAGTCATGTATAATTTTTCAAAGGGGACGTTTCAAAAGGGAATGGCAAAGGGTAAAACTAAGGAAAGGGTAAAACCAAGTTTCAAGGACCATATCAGGTAGCGAAGATGACTTCAGTGGTCAATGTCAAGTTCTATGTGTCGATGAAAATATCGATAGTATTTGTCGGTCGGATGAAACCTTTTAAGTGTGGCATTATTATGATCCCGTAAGTACCGACACTGTTGACGCAAAAAAAGGGTTGAAATGGTTCTGAGCACTATGCGACTTAAAGACTGATGTCATCAGTCGCCTAGAACTTAGAAGTAATTAAACCTAACTAACCTAAGGACCTCACACACATCCATGTCCGAGGCAGGATTCGAACCTGCGACTGTAGCGGTCACTCGGCTCCAGACTGTAGCGCCTAGAACCTCACGGCCACTCCGGCCGGCTGTTGACGCAAAAGAACAAGGTACCAACCCAGAATAAAAGTAGGAGAGAATGTACCATATGGACTTAAGTGTAGGGATAAATTAAAGAGTGACTGTATAATGTCATTAATGTTATACTTGGTTACCAGGTTAATGTCATTTTTTTAGTTCGCTGTAGTATGTGCCGTTTTCGGTTAATTACACCTTCATCCTAAACAGGGAGGGTATTCGTGGTATTCATTTCTCCTACGTGGTGTCGAAGATGATAGAAAGGTATACTATTCAAGGCACAGTGTTTCTACATGAATATGAAGCGGATATATTTAAGATCCATTCATTGTAATATAAAAGCCCCAGAGTGCAAAAGGATAATATTGAAGTCACAAGCACACTTTGCGCAGGTTGACAATCATTGGATCCACCCCATGTTCTCATCAGAAAGTGTAACAAAAAAATTGCTATAACAAGAAGACATTTACAACTATGACAAAAAGAGAGTTAAAGTATAATGGGCTATTAATTAATGGAACAAAGAGTCACATAGCCGAAACTCTTTTTCACCTTCCTTCTACAATGACGAGTACCACTGTAATTACAGGAATTCGACCAATGTCGTGTTTGCCGCGGAAATCTGTAAGTGTACTACCCATACAACAACTAACTTCTCTGAACGGAACCAAGGATCCCACTTTCCTGCAGGTGGTAGATTACGATATCAGAGAAAGGGCAAATTTTGGTAAATCAAACGTTACAGCATGTTGGTTGGTTGGTTGGTTTGGGGAAGGAGACCAGACAGCGAGTTCATCGGTCTTATCGGATTAGGGAAGGACGGGGAAGGAAGTCGGCCCTGCCCTTTGAAAGGAACCATCCCGGCATTTGCCTGGAGCGATTTACGGAAATCACGGAAAACCTAAATCAGGATGGCCGGACGCGGGATTGAACCGTCGTCCTCCCGAATGCGAGTTCAGTGTCTAACCACTGCGCCACCTCGCTCGGTGTTACAGCATGTACGTAAACATCAAGAGAAATGTAGAACGAAGGTGAGTACTATCTGTGTATGAGTCACTAGTGTTATCAGGATACTAGCATTTATTTGTACAGTTTATTTTTTTCGAAGAAGGAAAATCACTCATACAGAAGAAGCTACTACTCGTGAAATTCACACTCAGTAGATTCGTATTAGTAAATAAGAGATTTTAGAGGACACAGGATACGATGAAGGAAACTAGGAAGATAACACTAAACCAGTATGATATTTTTGTTTCTAAAGGAAGGCTCAGAGCAAATGTAATTATGTAAGAGAGTTCAATAGTATGCTAAGAAAGACTAAAGTCTGGACAAATTTAATTAAAGTAGAGGGGAATGTTACGTATCAAGAAAGTAAGGGAATGTGAGAACAGAGTGGAACTGCTCAAGCATACGAAAGTATCAACATGAGCCAGCTGCTTGGCGCAAAAATTAGGAAACGGTTAGTCGGTCACCAAGAGCGTGACGTCAACACTTCTCTGTTGAGTATGAGTGAGCGAGCTCAGCGGAAAAAGCTCAGAAGAGTGCATAGCAACCTGTCTCCGTTACTATAATAACATTATGTAAGAAGCGGTAAGGAAGATGCCACAACACTCATCAAGATTTTTAACAAGCAGTTAAGACACTGAAACAAACTGGTTAAGCAAATGTAGCAGAACAGAAGACTGGTGACACTTCACAAAGGGCATGATGTATGATGTCAAAAAGCAGAGCCCGTCTTCGACGTCACAATTACTCTACTTTGCTAGACTAACGTCAATGCATCGGGACGATCGATAACGTCCGTGCTGTTCACACTCCATTCTCTGATTATTGTACTGTAACATATTGTGAATGAGATTGTTCCAGTACAGGTCACACTCCTGCCACCTTACAACACGACTAAAAATCTGTAGCTACAGATGATAGAACATCGACATGGTAGTCCACGGGCAGTAACCTGGGAGAGACGGAGTACTCCCAGGACAGCGTGTGAAATGTAACATACATGCTCCGTGGTCATCGTCATCTCCGAGCAAAGTTTCTTACCGGGCACACTTCCGCACCACGCACGGCAGTTCGTCTACTGGAAGTCACCAAACCGAGCACAGGGCTTATGTTGCAGTATGCGGCAACCTGAGCGACCCACTGGATTCAGCAGATCCCTCTGAAGCACACTAGGCCACAGCCTAGGATACGGCGTTGATATGTATTCAAACGAAGTAATATTTAATCCTGTTTTATTGCGTCTGGCGACTCCACACGGGGCCCTCAGCCTACATCCAGACAAACGTCAGGAGTTTCCAGCGCAGGAGTGGGCGACCTCTGCATATAGCCAATTTTAAAAGAATTTCTGGTGTACCAGCTGCAGATCAAAGCGCACTGCTGAAATGCAGCCCGCCGGAAGGGAACGAAGTCACAATAATACACCATCTAATTTTAGAAACCGTAACAAAATGTATATTGAAATCAGAACAACTTGTTTAGAATACTGTTTCCCAAAAGCATACAGTCCATACTAATTACTCTATACTATACTACTGGCCATTTAAATTGCTACACCAAGAAGAAATGCAGATGATTAACGGGTATTCATTTGACAAATATATTATACTAGAACTGACATGTGATTACATTTTCACGCAATTTGAGTGCATAGATCTTGAGAAATCAGTACCCAGAACAACCACCTCTGGCCGTAATAACGCCCTTGATACGCCTGGGCATTGAGTCAAACAGAGCTTGGATGGTGTGTACAGGTACAGCTGCCCATGCAGCTTCAACACGATGTCACAGTTTATCAAGAGCAGTGACTGGCGTATTGTGACGAGCCAGTTCTCGGCCACCATTGACCAGACGTGTTCAGTTGGTGAGAGATCTGGAGAATGTGCTGGCCAGGGCAGCAGTCGAACATTTTCTGTATCCAGAAAGGCCTGTACAGGACTTGCAACATGCGGTCGTGCACTATCCTGCTGAAATGTAGGGTTTCGCAGGGATCAAATGAAGGGTAGAGCCACGGGTCGTAACACATCTGAAATGTAATGTCCACTGTTCAAAGTGCCGTCATTGCGAACAAGAGGTGACCGAGACGTGTAACCAATTGCATCCCATACCATCGCGCCAGGTGACGAACACACGCTTCGAATGTGCGTTCACCGCGATGTCACCAAACACGGATGCGACCACCATGATGCTGTAAACAGGACCTGGATTCATCCGAAAAAATGACGTTTTACCATTCGTGCACCCATGTTCGGCGTTGAGTACACCATCGCAGGCGCTCCTGTCTGTGATGCAGCGTCAAGGATAACTGCAGCCACGGTCTCCGAGCTGATAGTCCATGCTGCTGCAAACGTCGTTGAACTGTTCGTGCAGATGGTTGTTGTCTTGCAGACGTCCCCATCTGTTGACTCAGGGATCGAGACGTGGCTGCACGATCCGTTACAGGCATGCGGATAAGATGCCTGTCATCTCGGCTGCTAGTGACCCGAGGCCGTTGAGATCCAGAACGGCGTTGCGTATAACCCTCCTGAACCCAACGACTCCATATTCTGCTAACAGTCATTGGATCTCGACCAATGCGAGCAGCAATGTCGCGATACGTTAAACCGCAATCGCGATAGGCTACATTCCGACCTTTATCAAAGTCGGAAACGGGATGGTGCGCATTTTTCCTCCTTACACGAGGCATCACTACAACGTTTCACCTGACAACGCCGGTCAACTGCTGTTTGTGTATGAGAAATCGGTTGGAAAATTTCCTCATGTCAGCACGTTGTAGGTGTCGCCACCGGCCCCAGCCTTGTGTGAATGCTCTGAAAAGCTAATCATTTGCATATCACAGCATCTTCTTCCTGTCGGTTAAATTTCGCGTCTGTAGCACGTCATCTTCGTGGTGTAGCAATTGTAATGGCCAGTAGTGTATACCGATTTCAGAACAACTTGTTTAAAATACAGTCTCCCACAAGCATACAGTCCATACTGATTACTCCATACTAATTACCCAGATCATGAACCACTGATGATGATGAATATATCTCGAAATTTTAACTAGGCTGATAATAGCAAACGTGTTAGATCTTAACACAACATGATGCTTAAGAGAAGTTTGGTACAGTCGGAACACATACCGGGTGTAGATGTATGAAACAGGAATTTACATATAGATGGTGCTAGCCGTCAGTGTAGCACCCGTGAGACCGCGTCAACAGCGCCATCTGCTTCCCATAACGGCTGACGATGAATGTCAACACACCATTACCCAAGTTCCTTACACCGATATCTGTTTCAAACCCGTACACATGTCGAGTTTTGCGCTTAGGAACTACGATTTGCGAACAGAATTGGTTTTCTGTTATCATTTGAAGAAAAATGCTGCAGAATCGCATCGAATGTTTTTCGAAGCTCTCGGCAAACATGCTCTTGGGGAAACTCCGTGTTTCCAGTGGTTCAAAAAATTCAAAACTGCTGATTTTGACGTGAGAAGCATGAGCGCGGGAAACCACCGAAAAAGTACTAAGACAGCAAACTGCAGGCCTTAATTGGATACAGATGATACTCGAACTCAAAAGGAACATGCGGAAGAATTGAAGAATTGTACGTGACGCGGAAAGCCCTTTCTGTTCGGTTGAAAGCTGTCGCAAAGGTGCAGAAAGTGGGAAAATGAGTTCCGTATGAACATAATGAAAGACAGAAAGCAAATCGAAAGGCCACTGTCTTGTGAAATGCTACTCGCCAGATACAAAAGAACGTCGTTTCTCCATGAATAGTGACAGGTGATGAAACGTGGAGAAACTTTGAGAATAAAAAAAAAAGTCTCTGAGCACTATGGGACTTAACATCTGCGGTCATCAGTCCCCTAGACTTACAACTACTTAAACCTAAGTAACCTAAGGACATCACACACATCCATGCCCGAGGCAGGATTCGAACCTGCGACCGTAGCAGCAGCACGGTTCCGGACTGAAGCGTCTAGAACCGCTCGGCCACAACGGCCGGCTTTTGAGAATCCTAAGCGTCGTAAATCATGAGTGTATGCAGACAAACCATCGACATCCACTGCAGGACCAAATCGCTTTGAAAAGAAGACAATGCTCTGTGTTTGGTGGGATCAGAAGGGTGTCATCTATTATGAGTTAGTAAAACCTGGTGAAACCAATAACACTGAACGCTACCAACAGCAAGTGATCCATTTCAATCGAACATTACGTGAGAAATGACCGGAATATCGAAAAAGGCAAGACAGTCATACAGCTCCGTGATAACGCCCGATCACACACAGCAAAACGGGTCATGGAAACGACCGAGACTTTCAGCTGGAAAATACTAGGGCGTGCGGCTTATTCTCCAGACTTGGCTCCGTCCGTTTATCCTCTATTTGCATCACTGGAACACGCTCTCTCTGAACAACGCTTCAGTTCGTATGAAAATAGCTCGCTGACTGGTTCGCTTCAGACGAACTGTTTTTTTTTTTTTTTTTTTAGAAATGTATAAAAAGCAATGAAACAATGAAAATTATTTCGAATAAAATTTTGTTCGTCAGTTTCAAGCAACAGACTAGTAATTATTGCAACCAAATTCCGATTGCATAATTCTACGCCTGGTACATTAAAGAAACGCAATACATAATTTCTATTAAGTTGTTTATCATGTTTTTGATGATTACAGGCCGGCCGTTGTGGCCGAGCGGTTCTAGGCGCTTCAGTCCGGAACCACGCGGCTGCTACGGTTGCAGGTTTGAATCCTGCCTCGGGCGTGGATGTGTGTGATGTCCTTAGGTTAGATAGGTTTAAGTAGTTCTAAGTCTAGGAGACTGATGACCTCAGATGTTAAGTCCCATAGTGCTTAGAGCCATTTGAACCATGGTTACAGTGCACATTTTTCTTGTTGTCTTGTTAATTCGAAACACGTATATTGACGATATTACCTACGTCTAAAGTTGATGTTGCCGTATCTCAGTGACTATAAAAATCTCCCACGGCAATGACGTTCCAAATGTATTTGTTACGTCTTGATAAGAATGTGGGCCGATAGCTCCAGAAGTATAAGTGTCTCCGCAATTCAGAAACAGGACTGATGCATAAAAAAGTTTAGTCTCCACAACGATACAGATTCGAAAAATAATGAACTAATTCAGTCTTGTAGATCCTTTTATCTCAAAGAAAGAAAACCCAGAGATCTTCCTACTGCTGGTTACGTAAAATCAGTATAGTCCCAAAAATTACAATTTTCTTGAAACAAAACATCATCACAATTATATCGATCTTTTAATGTTCTCTCTGAACGTTTTATTTCAGTTTTCACACTAATTAGGACTATCACAACTGGGTAATTCATCTTCTGAATTTAAAATAAGTATCTTCAACTATCATGTGTGTTCCCGTAATACTATTCAGATTATCTCACTTTACGTGAATAAACATAGTAGCCAGAGATATTAATTCTCATAGAAATTCAGTATCCACAAGTAATTTTATTGCCTTTGGAAATTGATTAAAACGACCATTTCACCTCACGCAATGTATCTAGCGATTACTGAAAAGCCTGTCAAGGTTACATAACTCTTAGTGAAGTCCACTACACATAAATTTCAGTCAGCACTTCCCAGACGTACTGACTGGTTATGTAATCTATATGAAACACATTACAAAATGTCTCTTGACTTTCCAGTGTTACGAATTATTTCTATCTTCTCGACAGTTGTACAGGACTATTACAAATGATTGAAACGATTTCATAAATTCACTGTAGCTCCATTCATTGACATATGGTCACGACACACTACAGATACGTAGAAAAACTCATAAAGTTTTGTTCAGCTGAAGCAGCACTTCAGGTTTCTGCCGCCAGAGCGCTCGAGAGCGCAGTGAGACAAAATGGCGAGAGGAGCCGAGAAAGCGTATGTCGTGCTTGAAATGCACTCACATCAGTCAGTCATAACAGTGCAACGACACTTCAGGACGAAGTTCAACAAAGATCCACCAACTGCTAACTCCATTCGGCGATGGTATGCTCAGTTTAAAGCTTCTGGATGCCGCTGTAAGGGGAAATCAACGGGTCGGCCTGCAGTGAGCGAAGAAACGCTTGAACGCGTGCTGGCAAGTTTCACGCGTAGCCCGCAGAAGTCGACGAATAAAGCAAGCATGGAGCTAAACGTACCACAGCCGACGGTTTGGAAAATCTTACGGAAAAGGCTAAAGCAGAAGCCTTACCGCTTACAATTGCTACAAGCCCTGACACCCGATGACAAAGTCAAACGCTCTGAATTTTCGGCGCGGTTGCAACAGCTCATGGAAGAGGATGCGTTCAGTGCGAAACTTGTTTTCAGTGATGAAGCAACATTTTTTTTTAATGGTGAAGTGAACAGACACAATGTGCGAATCTGGGCGGTAGAGAATCCTCACGCATTCGTGCAGCAAATTCGCAATTCACCAAAAGTTAACGTGTTTTGTGCAATCTCGCGGTTTAAAGTTTACGGCCCCTTTTTCTTCTGTGAAAAAAACGTTACAGGACATGTGTATCTGGACATGCTGGAAAATTGGCTCATGCCACAACTGGAGACCGACAGCGCCGACTTCATCTTTCAACAGGATGGTGCTCCACTGCACTTTCATCATGTGTTCGGCATTTCTTAAACAGGAGATTGGAAAACCGATGGATCGGTCGTGGTGGAGATCATGATCAGCAATTCATGTCATGGCCTCCACGCTCTCCCGACTTAACTCCATGCGATTTCTTTCTGTGGGGTTATGTGAAAGATTCAGTGTTTAAACCTCCTCTACCAAGGAACGTGCCCGAACTGCGAGCTCGCATCAACGGTGCTTTCGAACTCATTGATGGGGACATGCTGCGCCGAGTGTGGGAGGAACTTGATTATCGGCTTGATGTCTGCCGAATCACTAAAGGGGCACATATCGAACATTTGTGAATGCCTAAAAAAACTTTTTGAGTTTTTGTATGTGTGTGCAAAGCATTGTGAAAATATCTCAAATAACAAAGTTATTGTAGAGCTGTGAAATCGCTTCAATCATTTGTAATAAACCTGTACTTTAGACTTCATAGTTTAAGTACAGCCTATACTTCCACATTACGATCACCCATCTTACTTTCGGATACACGGTTTATAATCACAGATATTACCGTACTTAAGAATTATTTTTCACATTTTTACATTAAAGACATATTTTTCTCCTTTTCTGAAACTCGAATCATCTTCCCACCCCGAATTAACTTTTAATCAATTTGAAGGATTAGTCCCTCCTGAATATCAAGTCTAAAATTATTGAACTTTCCAATTATGTCCCGATAGCTTATAAATATCCTTTAGCAGTCATTTATAGTGCTTTAATTTTAATAACAGTTTAGAGAGACACAGACTGAATGAAACAGTTTAACGTTCACAGACCGAGCATTTTTACAGAAGTGGTTACAACGTTATACGTCGTCTTTTATTTGGACATTTTTCACAATCTGATACGAGTATCTGGAAGCCGTCCAAGGCGTTCTCCCGTCGGCTGTCTGTCTGCTAGACTTCAGTATCGACCGTCTCCGAACAGGGTCGCGAAGGCAGCACACCTCTGGAAAAAAGTGTCGCCCTCGTGGATGTCACATGAAACAAAGCGAAACAAATACACTTTTCTTAGGTACAACTACGCGGAAAACAATTACAACTACAACCAACATAGATAACCTACTGATAACAGACAGCAGAAATAACCATATGGGATTTAATGGTTCTTTCTCACACACTGCCAGTCTTAAGTGCTCCGCTCGTGAATCGATATGGACTGAATCACTAAAGACGAAGTAAATCCAGATGCATTACTCTCAAGTACTATGTTTCCATGTACTAAACAAACATTACACAAAATATCTACAAGATAACGCAATCTCAATGAATTCTAACCACTATGATCAAATTATGCGCCATTTTCTACCATTATCTAATTACTAAAACGAGCTTACCACCTGATGCCTTGTTCTATCATTTTTTCGCAACCTTGAAGCGATGTGTAATTACTGGAAAGTCAACATCATCATCAGTGCTAGCAACAGCAGCCAGTGAGATTTACTGCTAGATGAAGATTACCTCTAGACTTTTCTGTGCGTGACGACAGTCACCATTCATTATGCTGTTCCTCCGTGCCTTCTAATTCCTTCTACCTGCCTTCCACAACGTCCTATATCCAGTCTTTTCATATCCCTTGATCCATATATTCTAGTGACTAAATTCGACACAGTGTGTCTCTTTAAAATGGTTCGTCTATGAGAGTTCCTAGGCCTCGTACGAGGTGCGACAATAAAGTAATGAGACTGATGTGAAAAAAAAATATTGCTTACCGTTCTAGTCAAGTTTAGCGTTGTCTCCTTCAAAGTAGTTCCCTTCTGACTGCACACAATTTTTCCAGCGCTTCTGCCAAGACCCTCGACACAACTTTTTGGACATCTTGTGTTGTTTGAAAATGGTGTCCCTTGACCACCGTTTTGACTCTTGGAAATAGAAAAAAGTCGCACGTGTGGATATCTGGTGAATAAGGTGGCTGTGGTAGAAGTGCGATTTGTTTTGAGGTTAAAAATTGCTGTACTGACAGAGCAGTATGGGATGGAGCATTATCATGATGCAGAATCCAATTATTATTAGATGAATCGATTCTCGATTGATTTTCAGTTCTTCTGCAATCATTTTCACGGATAATCTTCGATCAGATCGTACGAGTTCGCGCACCCTGGCTATAGTTGACATTCATCTGTGAGGTTGATGGTCGTCCACTGCGGTCTTCATCTTCAACATTCGTTCTGCCTTCACTAAACATTTTATACCAACGAAAGACTTGAGATCTTGACATAATTTCCTCTCCAAAAGCCTTCCGAAGTTTACCGTAAGTTGTCGTCGCGTTTTCACCAAATTTAACGCAAAAAGAAATGTCACACCGTTGCACAATATTATGCGGTTCAATTTTCGTGACGAGAGACACAAACACGTGTTAACTTATTACAGCACAACTCATGACTGAGCAGTTGCATCGATGTGCCGCTTGGACCAATGCGAAAGATATTGTGCCTACGTTAGCCCGCAGGGTTGCCACATCTTGCAAAGAAAATCAGTCTCATTACTTTATTGTCGCACCTCGTAGAAGTTGAGATGAGCGTCAAAGAAACTGTTTGAACTCAGCTTACGTCAATGTAATTTTTATTCGACAGAAATTACTGCCATCAAACAGATGGAATGGTCATGGGTTGCCCGCTGTCACCTGTGGAAATCAAGAAGCCTATGGAGGTATTTGAAGAAGAAGCCTTCGAGTCGGTAGTCTACAGGCCCTCGAGTTTCTTCCTCCAGCAATACCTGTATATGTCCCACCAGGACAGCACAGTCATGAAGGGAACACGCGAAATATAGGACCAAGAGAGTCTAACATTCGAATTGCAGCACTCGCAGCCTATACGATCAGTTACAGCAACCGCCAAATGTAACTTTCGTTGAAACCAAAGCAGCGGGGGTCAAATCCTAATGAGTATGAAATGAAACCCGTCGCTACGATGATTATCCCATACATCGGGAGCACATCAGCAAAAATCGGAAGCAGAAGTAAAGCTGTGGGCACGGGGCTTGAGTCGTGCTTGGGTAGCTCAGTTGGTAGATCGGCTGCCCGCGGAAGGCAAAGGTCCTGAGTTCGAGTCTCGGTCCGGCGCACAGTTTTAATCTTCCAGAAAGTTTCATATCAGCGCTCACTCCGCTGCAGAGTGAAAATCTCATTCAAAAATCGGAAGAATTATCTGGAAATATAAGGTGAACAGCGTGCTCCGCTCAACAGCCAATAGGAAAGCCTTGTTTGGATCAGTCAAGAATGATATAGGACTGCAGGAGGTGGGAGACTATCGTTTCCATTGCCAGTTAGGGAAACTGTATGTAGGTCAGACAGTCCAGACGGTGCAGCGGAGACGCATAAACCAAGCCACACAGAGAACGGATAGGCGACAAAGTCAGCTGTGGCAGAGCACCGCATCTCCTACGGATATAATTACAACGGCACCAAATTGTTGCAACAGTCCAACGCCTCTTGGTGGGACTGTATTACAAAAGAGGCTGTAGAGGTCCAGTTCCACGAAAACGAGAGTTTTCAGTTAAGAAAGACCTGGGCCTCAGCCTTCAGCTTGCTCGAACCATGGCAACTGAAGGAGACGAGGACATGTTGTCACCGCTACAGTATCCTATTGAAAGATGATGCACGCAGAAAACACGAGGGTCCCTACGTAGCAATGAATGAAAACAGTTTATTTCTCCAAGAAAGCAGTCAAGAAAACAAGAACAACAGAAACCAGAGTTTTTCGGTGAATCCAGATGATGAAGTCTTCTCGGGTTATCAGCCGAGTCAAAGCGTCGTTCTGCGGCAACGTTTCAACACGTTTTTTACTTGTCATCTTCAGGCGAAGTGTCGGGTTCGTGTCCTGTCCAGTTCTTATCTACATCTACATCTACATGCATACTCCGCAAGCTACCTGGCGGAGTGTGGCGGAGGGTACCTTGAGTACCTCTATCGGTTCTCCCTTCTATTCCAGTCTCGTATTGTTCGTGGAAAGAAAGATTGTCGGTATGTCTCTGTGTGGACTCTAACCTCTCTGATTTTATCCTCATGGTTTCTTCGCCAGATATACGTAGGAGGGGGCAATATACTGCTTGACCCCTCGGTGAAGGTATGTTCTCGAAACTTCAACAAAAGCCCGTACCGAACTACTGAGTGTCACTCTCTCAGAGTCTTCCACTGGAGTTTATCGATCTTCTCCGTAACGCTTTCGCGGTTACTAAATGATCCTGTAACGAAGCGCGCTGCTCTCCGTTGGATCTTCTCTGTCTCTTCTATCAACCCTGTGTGGTACGGATCCGACACCGCTGAGCAGTAGTCAAGCAGTGGGCGAACAAGCGTACTGTAACCTTCTTCCGTTGTTTGCATTTCCTTAGGATTCTTCCAATGAATATCAGTCTGGCATCTGCTTTACCGACGATTAATTTTATATGGTCATTCCATTTTAAATCACTCCTAATGCCTACTCCCAGATAATTTATGGAAATAATTGCTCCCAGTTGATGACCTGCTGAAATGAAGCTAAATGATAAAGGATCTTTCTTTCTATGTATTCGCAGCACATTACACTTGTCTACATTGAGATTCAATTGTCATTCCCTGCAAAAACAAAAAACAAAAAGTTCAAATGGCTCTGAGCACTATGGGACTTAACTTCTGAGGTCATCACTCCCCTATAACTTAGAACTAGTTAAACCTAACTAACCTAAGGACATCACACACATCCATGCCCGAGGCAGGATTCGAACCTGCAACCGTAGCGGTCGTGCGGTACCAGACTGTAGCGCCTAGAACCACTCGGCCACACTGGTCGGCCCATTCCCTGCACCATGCGTCAATTCGTTGCAGATGCTCCTGAATCTGAGTACAATTTTCCATTGTTACGACCTCTCGATGTACTACAGCATCATCCGGATAAAAGCCTCAGTGAACTTACGCTGTTGTCCACAAGGTCATTTAGATATATTGTGAATAGCAACGGTCCTACGACACTCCGCTGCGGCACACCTTAAATCGCTCTTACGTCGGAAGACTTCCCTCCATTAAGAATGACATGCTGCGTTCTGTTATCTAGGATCTCTTCAATCCAAACATACAATTGGTCTGATAGTCCATACGCTCTTACTTTGTTCATTAAACGACTGTGGGGAAATGTATCAAACGCCTTGTGAAAGTCAAGAAACACGGCATCTACCTGGGAACCCGTGTCTACGGCCCTCTGAGTCTCGTGGACGAATAGCGCGAGCTGGGTTTCACACGATCGTCTTTATCGAAACCCATGCTGATTCCTACAGAGTAGATTTCTAGTCTCCAGAAAAGTCATTATACTGGAACATAATATGTGTTCCAAAATTCTACAACTGATCGACGTTAGAGATATAGGTCTATAGTTCTGCACATCTGTTCGACGTTCCTTCTTGAAAACGGGGATGACGTGTGCCCTTTATCAATCACTTGGAACGCTACGCTCTTCTAGAGACCTACGGTACAACGCTGCGAGAAGGGGGGCAAGTTCCTTCGCGTACTCTGTGTAAAATCGAACTGGTATCCGATCAGGTCCAGCGGCCTTTCCTCTTTTGAGCGATTTTAATTGTTTTTGGTCACAGAGTGTCTGGATATTTTGTTTTGATCCACCTACCGCTTTGACATAAGAGCAAAATTTCTTAGGATTTTCTGCCAAGTCAGTAAATAGAACTTTACTTTCTTACAGCCGTTGGACCGCAGGCTCCTCTGTCTGGTTTGCTTCGCAGCGCAAATCGCGCACCTCTGGAAGGGGAGTCGCGGCCTGTGGTGATGGTGACTCCCTGCGTGCTGGCGTGGTGCGGGCGTCGCGTCCTGGTGGGGCTTTTCCATTATGTGCACTGCCTTCGCCGGTTTCGCATCGGAGCGTTCTTGTCATATTTTTGTTATCTCTGTGTCCCATGTGGTGCTAAGTTGGAAACCGCTATCTTGATGGATAAGGTTATCATGGATTCGCATCTCCACAGCTTCTTTGAAGATCGAATCCCAGAACCCGTTCACCATGCGCAGCAGCTTTGTTTGTTCGAAATGAAACGTATGAGACTAAGTTCAGCCACTGCAGATTTCTCCGGCGTAAGCGAACGCTCCTTACCTGCTCTCAGCAGCGCTGCAATATACATCTCTGCGTCTGGCTCATGTACTGTTTGCCACACTTGCAGCTGATTCCTAGTTCTTCTTTCACTGAACCCAGCATATTCCTCATTTTGGCTGAAGAGCGAAATGTGGTTTTAATGTCACTCTATTGTACACTACTGGCCATTAAAACTGCTACACCACCAAGATGACGTGCTACAGGCGCGAAATTTAATCGACAGGAAGAAGATGCCGTGATATGCAAATGATAAGCTTTTCAGAGCATTCACACAAGGTTGGCGCCAGTGACGCACCTACAACGTGCTCACATGAGGAAAGTCTACAACCTATTTCTCATACATAAACAGCAGTTGACCGGCGTTGCCTGGTGACACGTTGTTGCGATGCCTCGTGTAAGGAGGAGAAATGCGTACCATCACGTTTCCGACTTTGATAGAGGTCGGAATGCAGCCTATCGCGATTGCGGTTTATCGTATCGCGACATTGCTGCTCGCATTGGTCGAGATCCAATGACTGTTAGCAGAATATGGAATCGGTGGGTTCAGGAGGGTATTACGCAACGCCGTGCTGGATCCCAATTGCCTCGTATCAGTAGCAGTCGAGATAACAGGCATCTTATCCGCATGGCTGTAACGGATCGTGCAGCCACGTTTCGATCCCTGTGACAACAGATGGGGACGTTTGCAAGACAACAAACATCTGCACGAACAGTTCGACGACGTGGACTATCAGCTGGGAGACCATGGCTGCGGTTACCCTTGACGCTGCGTCACAGACAGCAGCGCCTGCGATGGTGTACTCAACGACGAACCTGGATGCACGAATGGCAAAACGTAATTTTTTCGGATGAATCCAGGTTCTGTTTACAACATCATGATGGTCGCATCCGTGTTGGCGACATCGCGGTGAACGCACATTGGCAGCGTGTATTCGTCATCGCCATACTGGCGCACCACGCCGCGTGATGGTATGGGGTGCCATTGGTTACACTGAAAGGTGGGTACACTGAGCCACTGCGCCAGAGATTGCGCCAAAGAGTATTATTAAGCCGCCTCCACAGTGCGTGGGCAGAGCTCGTAGTAGTGAGTGCCTGTCGAGGACTCGTGGTAGTCAGTGCTTGTTAAGAACTCGTAGCAGAGAGTGTTCGTTGAGGTGTGCTAGTAGGCAGTGCTTGCTGAGATGTGATACTGGAGAGTCTTGTTGAGATGTGGTAGTAGAGAGTCGGTGTGGCGATGTATTGTAAGGATTAGAGTGATTTTCATCAATATAAATGAGGTAACAAACTCCGTTTCTTTTTTCTCATTATTTCAGTGTCCTAAATAATGCGTCATTACAGGTTCAGTCAACAAGCATCTGGCTTGTGTTCTTGTATTAGAGTGTAATTCTGGTTTCCTTGCGCAATTATAGTATTTCTAATTTTCTTTTATCACGTCAGTATAATTGGTATTTAAAAATTCTTGTCTTGTTGGAGAAGAACCGTGCCAGATGTGTACGTTGAGTCACACTCCCACACACAGAACAATTACACTTGTGCTTTGTTTTCGTAGGTTTTATAGTTGCTGGGGACTTAATTAACTAATTGTGTTAACAGAAAATTTTCATTTCATTCTTTGTTGTTGTTCTATGCAGTCAGATTGCGTAATAATACTACTCAGGGCCAACCGTTTACGAGACTTGCGTAATCGGACATACAGCTACCAAAAATATTTGCATTTTAAATAATTAAGCCCCCATGCACGTGGCGACCCTGCCAGGATCGTCCCTTGGAATCTTCTGATTGTAAAAATAGTAGACAGTAGTATTGTTGTAGTAATTTGTAGTTTAGTAATTGTAGTCTATTTTGCATGTGTAGATTTGGTAATTGTCATTCTTCTAATGGTATTTTTTCTCAAAATTTGATTTGTTGTCTTGTATAGGCGTTTGATAATTTAGTGCAATTATTTCAATTGTTCGATTAATCGTGTTTGAGGGAAACATTTCATGTAAATGGTATTGTTGGAGATAAAGAGTCGTTGTGTGTAATTTTCGTTCAGTGACGAATTTTTTATATTTTGTAAATGATTACGCAGCCGATTGAAAAGGCGAAAATGATGAATAGTGAGAATGACGAAATTGTGGACATGGCGAACTCGCCAACACAGGACAACAGTATGATGATTAATGGAGTTGAAAACAATTTAATAAGTCGGGAAGACAGTCCGGAACCATTTCAAAATTTTTCTCAATCAGAAAATTCACAGAATACGAGATTAACGATAGAAGATTCTGAAATAGTATCGAACACAGATAGCTTTACAGCTATGACGAAGGAAGCTGGTTTTGTGGGAAATGTTAGGGGCGAAAGGAATTTCGAACAAGTTAATATGGAGCAGTTGATGAGCGCAATATTAAATTTTCGATCTGAATTTAAAACAGAGATGGGAACAATGGAAACACTGTTTAGATCTGAATTAAAAACACAGATGGGAACAATGGAAACACAGTTAGACTCACTTGGATCACAGTTAGGATCTGAATTAAAAACAGAGATAGGAACAATTAAAACAGAGATGGGAACTTTGGAAACACGGTTAGATTCACGAATAGGGACATGTTTCAAAAATATGAAAGATGAATTAAAGAAAGAAATCAGAGAAGAAGTGCAACAGATTTTGAATGCTCACAATAATAGATTAGTTGCAGTAGAGATTAGACAAAGGGAACAGGATAGAGAACAGGAAGAAAGAGATCGCGTGATAGTACAGAAATTTTCAGAGTTAAATTTACAAC
This sequence comes from Schistocerca americana, assembly GCF_021461395.2. Taxonomy (NCBI): domain Eukaryota; kingdom Metazoa; phylum Arthropoda; class Insecta; order Orthoptera; family Acrididae; genus Schistocerca; species Schistocerca americana. Next base: position 44,709,460 of record NC_060120.1, read on the forward strand.
GTGCAAAAGATAAGGAAGAAATATTTGAGAGAATCGAGGAATCCGTACCAAATGACAGATTAAATAACCTAACACAACAGTATGAACAGTTAACTACTAAATGTGTTAATACTGAAACCCGAGTCGCGACACTTACGGAAGACGTAAATAAACAGAAAGAACAAATAGGTGATTTATCGGAAAGAGTTGAGGAGATTTCAGATAAATTGACAAGTCTTAGTTTAAATGGGGACAGAGATTCAGATGATACAGCACCATTGCCATTTGCAGAAACCGAAGAGTACCAGAACATAAATAAGCATGTTGAAAATCAGGGAAAATTTAATGAACGCGTTAAAAGGGAAGTTGAGGCATTATGAAAGCAAGTCAAACAGATCGAAGGCGAAATTGTAGGAAAAGACAGCAAAAGAAATTTGGAATCACAGATAGCAGAGGGGTTTGAAGAAAATAATTTGTTTCATTTACGGGATGCGACAAGAGAGCGCCAGGCGCGCGAACTTGACAATAATCGTCATTGGGACTGGGACAGACGCGGTAGGTCTTTGTCGCCACGAGGCGAAAACTTTGACTATAAACACTTTTTGACTGTTCGGAAATTTAAGATCTTCCGCAATTCTAAGAATGACATACATCCATGTGCATGGTTAGATCAATTTATGTACGCACTTCCACCAAATTGGCCACTAAGTCACAAACTGGAATTTATGTGTGGATATTTAGAAAACGAACCGGCGACGCGGATGCGCGCGCTCATTAGAGATTGTAAAAATCTAAATGATTTTTATCATGCATTTCTATCGGCATATTGGTCCGAAAACACACAAGACAGAGTCAAACACAGTCTTATTATGCAGCGTAATTTCAAACAGTCTGAGTTCCGCACGCCAGCAGAATATTTTTAAGACATGATTCGAAAGAATCAGTTCCTGTCCAACCCTTACAGCCCGACTGAATTAATTCGCATTTGTTTAACTAAGCTGCCACAATCCATAAGACAAATTGCTTTAGCCGGAAGATGTAAAGACGACATTGAGACTTTTAAGACTTTGCTACAAGAACTCGAGTATGACAACGACGATGGGACTTCCTGTAATTTTTTCAGTAACAGTAATTACAATAGATTTTCAGAGAAAAGGGATAGTGATCGGAACGGGCGTTATATGGGTAATGTTGAGAATGACAGACGTAACAGACAGGACAATAGATAATTTCTAACAGAAATTACACAGACAATTACAAATAGCGGTAATTCGTACCGGAATGATCAATCATACGGAAAAAGTAATCGGTATCATCAGGACAGAAATTATTCATACAGTAATAGAAATTCTTACTACAGAAATAACCAGGGTAGTAGATACAACAATAATTTCAGAAGTGACAGTCGAAATTACACAAGAAGTAATTATGCAGATAGACAGGAAAACAAAAATTTTAATAACAGACACAGCCAAGAATTTGCATCTAACAGACAGGAAGGACCTAATTGGCATCCTCCACGTGACAGAACTTCAGAGAGACAAGTGCTAATCGTAGAAATTGATCCGCGAAATGACGCGAATACTCAAAGACGTGACGCAAACAATCGAAAATGACTTGCAGCTTCGGCTTCTGGCAGCAATAGAGACGGTTCAGAAAGTAATGACAATACGACTTTACACTACGTACGCCTGGAAGACATGAGAGACATTTTGTTAGACGAAAGGGAAAATAATGTAGACGCGTTTTTACATCCTGTTATTGAAGTATGTGTAGGTAAGAATAAGTTCACTGCAGTTTTAGATTCTGGGAGCCCATTGAATGTCATTAGTGAACCAGTTTTTCGTATATGTGAAAGAACTGTTGCCTGTCCTGTGTTACCTATTTCTAAAACTACAATTCGAGGAGCGATTTCTGGAAAAAGTGTAGAAGTTAAACAACATACCAACTCAAATTTCAATTGTCAAGGATTCGAATTTTCTGCTAATTTTATTAGGTATGGAGTTTCTTAACGCACATAAGGCAATTTTGAACTTTAAAGAAGGAAGTGTGAATTTGACTGTTGCCGGAATGCCGAAATGTTTGAAATTTTTCGAGTGTTTAACAAGATCTGAGTCAGATGCAAAATGTTTAAGGTTTCTTACTTCTGATGTTTTCGTTGAGCATTATGACGACAATGTGTTCATTCATGACAATGACAATAGATACAGGGACGCGATGGATGATATAATTAATAGCGAAGAATTAATTAATGAAAAGGTTAAGAAAGCTGAAGTGCCAGATGACGTTGCAAGAGAAGAGCTGCACCACATTTTGACTTCACATGCTACAGTATTTAGTCATCATACAGGAACTATACAAGGCCTACAATATTTATTTAAAGTAAAAGAACACACACCATTTCGGGGGAAAACGTACACTATTCCTTTGGCTTACAGAGACAAGATTAAGCATGAACTTCAGTACATGTTAGATCAGGGCATTATTGAGCCTGCAGTCAGTCCTTATACCAGTCCATTACACGTTGTTCTTAAAAAGGATGGGTCAATTCGTTTGGTTCTGGATTTCAGACAGATAAATAACATCATCATTCCTGAAACTGACCGCCCACAAAATTTAGATGAACTTCTTCAACATTTCCATGGAATTAAAGTTTTATCCACGATTGATATGCGCGCAAGTTTTTGGCAAATAGAACTCCACCCTGACTGTAGAAAATACACTGCCTTTTTAGCCTTTGGTAACTGTTACCAGTTTCGGAAATTACCGTTTGGACTTACTGTATCTTCAGTAGCATTCATTCGTAGCTTAAACGAAATTTTACCTGTTTATCTTCGTGACAATATTACTTCTTATGTTGACGATATTCTTATTGCTAAACATTCTTGGAGTGAGCATAACAAAATTTTGGATTCATTATTAAGTATTTTTGCAAGAGTTGGCATTACAGTGAACTTGGAAAAATCTGAATTTGGACGTTCACAGGTGAAATTTCTCGGTCACATTATTTCTACAGAAGGTATTCTTCCTGATCGAGAAAAACTTGACGCTATTCGTAATTATGCTGTTCCTACCACAAAACGTGATGTTCGTAGTTTTCTTGGTGTCTGTAATTTTCTTAGACGCTTTGTTAAATTGGACGATTTGGCCACACCTCGTTTATGTGAACTATCCGGAAAGAATTCTAATTGGTGTTGGGATGAGGAAGCTTAGTCAGAATTTGAACAGCTTCGTGATGCTTTAGTTGCTGCTCCACTTCTTTCACATCCGGATTTATCTAAAGATTTTTGTTTGGCGACGGACTCATCATACAAAGGCCTAGGTGCACATTTATTTCAAGAGATAGAAGAAAACGGCGTTGTAGTACAGAAAACTATTGCATTTCGAAGTCGTGTTCTTTCTAAATCAGAAAAGAATTATTCGATTACGGAACTTGAAGCTTTGCCTGTTGTTTGGGCTTTCACAAAATTTCGCACATTTTTGTTTGGCAGACATACTAAGGTTTACACCGATCATCGAGCTCTGGAATTTCTTATGTCAACAAAATTAACTCACGGCAGATTGTCACGATTGGCGTTGTACCTACAGGAGTTTGATTTTAGTATTGCTTACATACAGGGTTCTTCAAATATTGTTGCTGATGCTTTATCGCGTGCACCTATGGGTCTGAAACAAAGTGCTGAAGAGGACTGCAAAGAAAACAATTACTGTTTGATGTATATTCAAGGTGTTGCGTTTGAGAACTTTATTTCGTCTTCGCTCCAGGACATCGCTAAGGAGCAAAATAAGGATCCAATCTGGAAGGATGTAGGGAAGCAGCCTACTCACGCTGTAGTAAATTCACATCAGTTTCCATTGTGTGCCAGCCAGTCTGCTGTAACTAGCTCTGACGTCATAAATGTTGCGCAATGCCTTAAAAATCAAGCAAATGACCTAAAACTTTACTAGCATGTCAGGAATAATACTAAATTAATGTGTGTTAAATATCAGTTCGATAACTTCAGCCATTTTCGAAATTTGGACGTTTTTCTGAAAAAATCATTGGCGCAACAGAAAAGAGCTAGAGACTTCAAAATTTATATTTAGATTCATCTTTCATAATAATTTAATAAAAACAGTACTTTGGATTTCACAAATTAAGATTTTAGTGGAAATTCATGATTTTCTGGATTTTATCTCAAAACTGAAGGAAGCAAGATAGATTAAGTAGGCTAATAAATAAGGCTAGGATGTTTGGATTTAAATAGGTTGGAGGTACGCTATGACTATGAAGATGTGAAAAGTTTCTGTTGAATACCTATAAAATTATAGCGATAGCGGATCTCAAAAGGCCAGTTCAGAGCTCATCTACTGCGTGCAGTGTAATTTAATTAATTCTCTCGCCCAAAATATTTAACTTAGCCACGTCAAAATTTTATTATCAATACTTACCTGCGTGCTGAATGCACGTTTAAATTAAGAGCTTCATCGGCAATCAGCAAAAGAAGCTATAAATTATTATCTAACTTGAAGTGGTGCGTTACTAGCCCAGCGGCTAGTCGAGAGAGCCGAAAAGATCAGGCGTTCCCTTCGCCGTCCGCACCGCGGCTTTATATATAAGGACGCTGCGCGAGGAAAAAAGGCCCCAGTTCTCTCCAGACGCTGAATGACACGCCATCTGTGTCGGGAGTCGCGTCGCATCAGTGTCACTGCTACAAACAGCCTCGGGTGCCGCATTAAGTTACTAGAGATATGCGGAACCATGAAAACATTTTATGTGAAGTGTTAATTCTGGAATGATTTTCATTATCTAGCTTCAGTTTGCGTATTGTCGTATTTTCACGTGCCGTCGCGGGACAGACATTCTACCAAATATTTAGCGTGGCGTTTGATGAAATATTTTCATCAAATTATGGCGAGCATTCTTTTTAATATTTAATTCGGACATTTATAGTTGCATCAGCGCATTAGACTCTGAACTGCTCTGTTAGTTAGGTTGTAGGGATATTTGCGTTTTTTATCAGTGAATTTCAGAATATACTCAACTATTTTGGAAAACCGTTTTTGATTAGAAATCCCGGACAATCTCCTAATTCCTCAGAGCTATAAGCTTCAGCTATAATGGTATCTCAATTGAAGTGGGCACTAGGATCTCTAAACACTGGCTCCATGTTTTATTAAATCACTTTCTGGGTGCCAAGAAGTAAATAGAGAGCCAGTGTTGAGAACGGCGAAAGACAGCATTAACAACATTCTGAAAGCCAGAAACTGATTCAACTTGCAAGTGTTTATCCAGCAAGCATTTATTTTTACAAACTCATCCGCCGCCCCACATATGGTGCATCGGCCGGGAAATCAACTAAGTGAAAGTGATTTTTAACTATTCGGATTCGCGAGTGAAATGCGACACGCAACTGAGTATAGAACAGTGAATGTGTTACGTGTGCATGTGGACGACGCAATTGGATTAACAACACATCTGGATTGACGGAGCTGGCACTGAGTCTAGCGGTGCTGCCGGCATCGCGAGAAGCCAGTTTCGCCTCACCGCAGTCGTCCGCTGGAGCAGCCGACGCAGAGCCTGCAATTGCGGGCCACGCAAACACACAACAGCCGTCGGAGAGCCGTCTGCAGTTCAACGTGCCACGTCGCATCAGGAATCCTGGTACGCCGAGCCGGCAACGCCATACGTCGTGCAGAAGGAACTAAGTTAAGTGAAAAGCTGTTAAAAATTTTACTAACCTGCACTAAAAGACTGTCGGCGATGGAACCGCCAAAAGAAACTGAGGTTAAACTTAAATCAGAACCTATGTCTGTTGAAGGAACTGTAAATCCAGACAGCGGTTCAAGTGTAAATATGCATGAAAGTAGTAATGTTAAAGTGAAATATGAAGTATTGTCTCCTGACAGTAGTGTGGGAAGGGGCAATGATTCAATAATAGAGACCCCTGTAGTTAAGCAAAAAGTAGAAATTGTTAATTTATTGGATGATAGTTTCTCTGATGAATTAAAAATGAAACAGTCATCAGAGATGGGAGAGTTTAAGAAGGAGCAGTTAGATATGACTAATCAATCAGAAGTTTCATGTAGTTTTGATGATTCTGGTATTGGAGCTAGTTTTTCGTCACCTGAGTGTGGTAAAAAGCCAGCTCGTGAGCAACCCAAAGATGCTGGGGCTGTTGATTTAAATGTTATACTACAAGCAATAGCTGCCAGCAATGCTGAATTAAAGTCTGAAATGGTGGCCAGTCAAACAAATTTTAATAAACGGTTTGAGGCAATGGACAATAAATTAGAATCCAGTAATGCTGAAATGTCAGCCAGTAATGCTAGAATGAGTGCTGAATTAAAATCTAATATAATTGAGGTCAAAAACAGTAATGCTGAATTAAAGTCTGAGATTTTGGCCAGCCAAACAAATTTTAATAAACGATTGGAGGTAATGGACGATACCTTCAAGGCTGGTTGCAATAAGTTGAAATAGGATCTAGACAGTTTGAATTATAAAATTGATTACAACCATGAGGATATTAAGAAAAAGGTTGCTCAACAGTTTTCTGAAATGTATAAAACAGTTAAATCCGAAGTTGCTGAGGTTCGCAAAGACTTCCAAATGGAAGATGCGAAGCTGGAGCACAAGTTAACAGAAAAGATCGAGGCGGAATCTGAACTGTGCTCAGATAGATTTAAAGATGTTAATATTAAAGTAAACATATGCCAAGCAGATGTAGATGCAATTAAAACTGCACTACTCATATTGTGCAAAGAGTAGATAATGTTGAAATGAAAGTAGAAAATATCAGTACTAACATTGCTAACATTGAGAGTAAAGTAGCTTCAGTAACTTCTGGTAGTGGTAATGTACAACAAGTTGTAGCTGCAAACGCCGCTTTTATCGGGTGTCGGCAGTTCTTGCGGTTCGATCCAGATAAAAATGTCCATCCGCTAGATTTCTGGAACGATTTTGAAGATGTGATTCCACCAACTTGGTCTGAACGAGAGAAAATCTCATTTATTAAAAGCCATTTAGCAGGTGACGCCATGCGTTGGTCAGCTGATGTTATGTTAAAGTGTAAAACATTAGCAGAATTTAAAACAGCTTTTATTAATGAGTATTGGTCTAGCAATAAGCAAAATGAAGTGTTGAGAGAATTTTGGAGTGGTAAACGCTTCAATGCAGGCAAGGAATCAATTAAAGAGTTTGCTAGGTCATGGATCTCACGTTTGTCACATTTGGCGGAAAAGCTAAAACCAGAAATGATTATACTAGGTCTTGAAGCCAAACTGCCATGGTATTGGCAAACGAGAATTATATCAGCCCCTAGAGACAATCTGGATCGTTTCATTGAATATTTGGAACGTGTAGAACGTGTTGCTGCCAATGAGGAGCAAGCACGTAATAACCGTAGTGCCAATAATAATAATAGTAACTTTAGGAACGAGCAAAATGGCAATGTAAACATCAGAACAGTAGGTGTTCGCCTTCCTAAGAGAGGTAGGAATTGGGGAAATAATTATCAGAACCAACAATGGCGTCCAAGGGATAATAATTTTGTTCCAAACGGAAATATGCATGTAAACAACAGTACGGAAAGTAAGGCTATGCCAGCTAACTATAATGAAACTAAAGGAAACAGTAGTATGCCGAGGCAGGAAAACTAGTTCCCGTCTATGAGGACACTGGCGCTCACCAGGCGGTTACTTTTCCTACGCCAGTAGTTAAGGGAATTGGTAAGACAAATCAGAATACTCAAACTGAACATGTGGATGAAGTGTCGGTAGCATCTAAGGATACAACAGAAATATTAGATCACTCACAGTTTTTGATAGATACCGTATTAGAGACGCTTTGTAAGTGGGAAGAGAAAGAGAAGGTGCAGCAGTGTAACAGTAGGGAAGAGCTACAAAATACTGAATTGTCAGGTGAAGAAGCAGAAGAAATTCATGCTTATATTTACGATGAGGATGATGTGCTCTTATCTAAAGTGCCTGTGCAGGATGTTGATAATGTACTAATAGATTTAGGACAGGAGATAAGTGGGAATGTAGAGGGTAGGCTGTTAAGGGTCGATGTACCCAATAGCTGTGACCAGTTGTCACTTGAGAAGGAAACAGACGATAATGGTAAAAGTGGTTTAGCTGTAACTAATGTTATGCCCGGTCTGGAGGCGCAGAATCGCTCAGACTATAGTAATTTGGGTCATGTTCAGCAAACTAAATGTAATGAAGTCGTGCAGTGTTTTGATTTAAAATTAATAGACCGACTGGAAAAGGCAGCTGAAAATGTAATTCAGGAAACCCCTACACACTGTGACCTAAATGTAATGAAGACAGATGTCGATCACTTTAGTTGGAGACAAATCCAAAAGGAACTACTAGATGAATTTGAGGAACCACCTGTACAACCTAGAATAAGCCACCCTATAATAATAGTAAATATGTTGGGTATCAATGTACGTTGTCTCTTAGAGAGTGGAAGTGAGGTGAGTGCAATATCTCAGTCCTTCTTTGATGCATTACCTGGTAAATACAAGCTTACAGTAATGAGGGTATCAGGACTAAGAATAATTGGTGCTACTGGCAAGGTTTCAAAAACGGTAAAGCAAGAAGCTTTACTACCCTTTAACATTAATGATAATTTAATTGATCATCCATGTTTAATTGTAAACAATCTCAGTATTGAGGTTTTAATTGGCATAGATTTCTTGTCAAAATATCAGAGTGTTGTTGACTTTGAAAGAAGCCAGTTAAAAATGGTCTTGCCAATAACCGGAGTAATTATAGTACCTTTTAGTGATAAACATGTAGTAACTGATAATGAAACTTGGGAGCTGCCTATACGAGTTCTGAAAAATAGGAGGTATTGGGACGAAGGTGTTAATCTTAGTACAAGTAAGCTGAACACAGAAGAAGAAGAAGCAATTATTTTGGGCAAAATAGAAGCTAAATTGCAGGAAATCGATAGGATTTCAGACAATCAAAAGGAAGAACTGGGACAGGTTCTAAAAAGGCATCATAAAGTATTTTCAGATCGACGTGGCGTGGTCAAAGGTTATGAATGAATGCTGTAGGGAGGAGGTTGTTCTGTAACCTCTACACAGTGTGGCAGCTGTGCAGTCCCAGCTGTGTGAGATCTTCTTTCCTTTTCAGGTCTCACTCATTCTTCCTCTTTCCTGTCCTCAAAAATTTCGACCTCTTCTTTCATACATTAAATTTTCCGGTATGGTTATCAATACAGCATTAAACCAATGAATGCTGTAGGGAGGAGGTTGTTCTGTAACCTCTACACAGTGTGGCAGCTGTGCAGTCCCAGCTGTGTGAGATCTTCTTTCCCTTTCAGGTCTCACACACTCTTCATCTTTTCTATCCACCTAAAATTTCTAACTCTTCTTTACAGCATTAAGCTAATGAATGCTGTAGGGAGGAGGTTGTTCTGTAACCTCTACACAGTGTGGCAGCTGTGCAGTCCCAGCTGTGTGAGATCTTCTTTCCATTTCAGGTCTCACTCATTCTTCCTCTTTCCTATCCACTAAAATTTTCGACCTTTTCTTTCCAATACTAAAATTTTCCGTCATGGCTAACAAGCCATGAGTTATGTAACCATTCTATCTACCGATTAGTGAAACAAAATACCTAATGTGACAGACCTAATAGTGACAAACAATAGACAAGTATGACGTAATTAAGATATAAAATGTATTTGAGTAACAATTATGTATAGTACCCTGGTAATATAGTAAGTACAAAGTGTTGTTTTATTGGAATGGTCCACCAACAGTAACTTACAAAGATATATGAATTCATGTACAAGCAAGATCTGAAGTGGTAGTGAAACCTAGTGTATACATTAGAGCTAACTAATAAATAGTAAGAAAGAGATTGCTTAGTGTTCGGAAAAATATGCATATAAGTTGTAAGATTAAACTCACCTGGTGTAGCAAGGAAAGGCAGTGTAATAGAATTGAGCAGTGTTTGTGGTTGAGACGTGAAGGACACGTCCCTGAAGTATTTATAATGTTGGAGCTGGCCATTATTTTAGTGTAGTGTGTGACAAGATACACCTACACGTATTGAGGTTATGAGTTGGAGGCGTGAATGCGACCATAGGTACCCTTATGTTAGATGAGACAGAGCAGCTCATGGTGTCCTATAGGTTTAAGGAATTTAGCATTACGCTCGTCCATAATTACTTGATGCACTTTAGTGGTAGGTCTGAGAGAGACTACCTGAGGTTTCAGCGTCCGATCGAGTGGAAATGGATTGCCACGTGAGCAAACTAATCAGCTGCAATACACTATGGATATGAAATAAATGTGCTATCCTATGCTATAAATTTTAATAGAGTGAGTGTTAAATAAGTACATACAATGGCAAAATAAATAAATAACATACTGACAGACGTGAAACATTATTTTAGCTCAGCATAAATACACTTCAAAGTAAGTAAGTACCTAATTGCAGATGTGGAACTGACAACAGCAGAGGACCAATAAGTGGATTTAGTAGTCAACTAAACGTAGTGTGTTTTGAACACTCACAACTGTACTATTACCAAAAGTTACTCACATGTACAAAGAAGCTGAGAAAACAACCACTAATCATACTCATACTATCTCTAAGAATAAGGTAATCAAAGATGAGTCAGTTAAGTGCTTAAAATACAAATGTATCAGGAATGTACCGAGCATTGGTTCAGTGTTCCGGCACAGAAATAATAAATTCAGATTAAATATGATTCATGATTGTATGCTTTGAGCATAGATTTTCTCTAGTACGTGACTAACGGCGTTTCGAGCCATTTGTTTACCGATTTTATGACAATTAAGTAACCACGAGAGTAAAATTGAAAAAGTTCTGTTAACTTCGTTCCAGCAAAATAACAAAGGATAAAATGTATATATACCCATTTCATTGTGACCCACCCATAGATATTAAGTGAACAGAGTCTGAGGCACTCTTTTTGTTTGTTCTACAGGACAAACCAGATAATGGCAGCCTGGTAGCTGCGTGAAAGCGTGGAGTGACTTGGACACAACTCACAGTGACCCCTCCCCTTTCCCCCATGTAATTTAGAGAGAGCGTGAAGGACGCACACCATAGCAACTTCCCCTCCTCTACCCTTGTGAATGGAAGTGTAGAACGTCAGCCAAAGCGGCTACAACCACGTGTGTAAAAATTATTTGTGAAGTTTTTCTTTCAGGTTTAGAAAAGACTGCTAAGAGATAATCATCTGTTTATGTATCATGTTATTTTCTTTGAATTTGTGTATGTAAAAATGTATTTAATGTATTTAATGGATCTAAGATTTTCATAAATTTTCAATTTGTATGTGTTTGTTCGTCTAAGGCAATATGTATGCCAAAATATTTCATTGACTTTGCTTAAAATTTTGAGTAATGACATTGTTTAAAAGGCAGTGAACATGCCTACAATTTAAATAATTAATGTTAGGTAATCAGTTTTCTTTAATGTTTCTACAGGTTTATATTTCAATTTTGACTTTTTATAGGGAGTTAAACTGTACTCTTGCTTCCCTCTTGTAATTAAATTTTTTTTCATTCATTAACATTCATAAACAAAAAAATTTAAGTAGAGGGTGATATAGGGAAGCAGCCTACTCACGCTGTAGTAAATTCACATCAGTTTCCATTGTGTGCCAGCCAGTCTGCTGTAACTAGCTCTGACGTCATAAATGTTGCGCAATGCCTTAAAAATCAAGCAAATGACCTAAAACTTTTCTAGCATGTCAGGAATAATACTAAATTAATGTGTGTTAAATATCAGTTCGATAACTTCAGCCATTTTCGAAATTTGGACGTTTTTCTGAAAAAATCATTGGCGCAACAGAAAAGAGCTAGAGACTTCAAAATTTATATTTAGATTCATCTTTCATAATGATTTAATAAAAACAATACTTTGGATTTCACAAATTAAGATTTTAGTGGAAATTCATGATTTTCTGGTTTTTATCTCAAAACTGAAGGAAGCAAGATAGATTAAGTAGGCTAATAAATAAGGCTAGGATGTTTGGATTTAAATAGGTTGGAGGTCCGCTATGACTATGAAGATGTGAAAAGTTTCTGTTGAATACCTATAAAATTATAGCGATAGCGGATCTCAAAAGGCCAGTTCAGAGCTCATCTACTGCGTGCAGTGTAATTTAATTAATTCTCTCGCCCAAAATATTTAACTTAGCCACGTCAAAATTTTATTATCAATACTTACCTGCGTGCTGAATGCACGTTTAAATTAAGAGCTTCATCGGCAATCAGCAAAAGAAGCTATAAATTATTATCTAACTTGAAGTGGTGCGTTACTAGCCCAGCGGCTAGTCGAGAGAGCCGAAAAGATCAGGCGTTCCCTTCGCCGTCCGCACCGCGGCTTTATATATAAGGACGCTGCGCGAGGAAAAAAGGCCCCAGTTCTCTCCAGACGCTGAATGACACGCCATCTGTGTCGGGAGTCGCGTCGCATCAGTGTCACTGCTACAAACAGCCTCGGGTGCCGCATTAAGTTACTAGAGATATGCGGAACCATGAAAACATTTTATGTGAAGTGTTAATTCTGGAATGATTTTCATTATCTAGCTTCAGTTTGCGTATTGTCGTATTTTCACGTGCCGTCGCGGGACAGACATTCTACCAAATATTTAGCGTGGCGTTTGATGAAATATTTTCATCAAATTATGGCGAGCATTCTTTTTAATATTTAATTCGGACATTTATAGTTGCATCAGCGCATTAGACTCTGAACTGCTCTGTTAGTTTGGTTGTAGGGATATTTGTGTTTTTTATCAGTGAATTTCAGAATATACTCAACTATTTTGGAAAACCGTTTTTGATTAGAAATCCCGGACAATCTCCTAATTCCTCAGAGCTATAAGCTTCAGCTATAATGGTATCTCAATTGAAGTGGGCACTAGGATCTCTAAATACTGGCTCCATGTTTTATTAAATCACTTTCTGGGTGCCAAGAAGTAAATAGAGAGCCAGTGTTGAGAACGGCGAAAGACAGCATTAACAACATTCTAAAAGCCAGAAACTGATTCAACTTGCAAGTGTTTATCCAGCAAGCATTTATTTTTACAAACTCATCCGCCGCCCCACAAGGACATTAAGGAGAAGTGGAGGAGAAAGGAAAGCGTAGCGATTAGACAGCATTATTTAGTCCGCAATGACATTCTTTTTAAACGAAAATCGGTCGACAACTCTGTTTGGTTAGTTTATATTCCTGATGAGTGGGTTAATAAGCTGATTTGGTATACGCATTTCAGTTATGCACAGTTTGGTCCCAGAAAATGCTTTCATAAATTACGAGAAAATTGCTACTTCAGTAATATGGAAAAACGTATTCGATCTGTTCTGGCCAAATGCAAATTATGTCAAAAGGCTAAGCCGCCAACAGTTTCTCACAGAGCACCGTTGTTTCCTATCATTCCAGCGAAATTAAAGGAGATGGCTGCAGTCGACTTGTTCGGTCCAGTGGTTCGATCTACTAATGGTTTTGCGTACATTTTCGTAGCAGTGGAGTTGACGTCAAAATATGTGTGTTTTACACCTTTACGCAAAGCAACAGCTCGTTCAGTATCTAACGCTTTCATCAAACATTTTCTTAAAGAAGTTTGTCATGTTGATAAGGTTATATCAGATAATGGATCACAGTTTCGTTCTAAAATTTGGGTTCGTACTCTACGGCGTTGTAAAATTAAACCAATTTTCATTTCACTTTTTCACCCTCAATCTAACGCTTCAGAGAGATGGATGAAGGAAATCAATAAATTGTGTCGTCTTTATTGTCATCAGAATCACAGAACGTGGGATCAGTGTCTTCATATTTTTCAAAACATTCTGAATGAACTTCCTAATGATTCAACTTCTTTACCGCCAATACTGATATTAAAAAACAAAGCACCGACAAATCGCATATCTGAAATCGTTCCTTTTACGCCTTCACGGAAACTGCGGCATTCTGAAGTTGTCAACCTGGCCCTGCAAAATATTGCATCTGCGGCTGCGAGAAGAGAGAAATCAGCTAAGCGTTCTGGTCGTTTAAAAATTTTGTCTGTTGGTCAAAAGGTGTTAATTAAGTCTCATCGTTTGTCGCACAAAGGAAAAGGCTTGTGTCGAAAATTTTTCCTGCTTTATAACGGTCCATATAGAATTCGCAAAATTATACATGATAACACTGTTGAAGTAGAAACTCTTAAATCACGACGCTCTAAGGGAATACATCATATATCTAACGTTAAAATTTTTGTGGAATGATGTACTTTTGAAAAATTTTTGTAGAATGACATACTTGTGAGAAACTAACAGCTACATGTAAACATGCAGAGAATACAAGGATACCGCAATGTGTTTTGGCGGCGGCACATACTCAAAGCAACAGTCAAGTCTGCGCGCCGCACAAGGCAGTCGTTGACCGCAAACAATTACTTCCTACGTCACGCGCCTACAGCTGATCGAGCACTCAGTGCGAATGCACTGACAGCCGTAAACAAATACACAGTTTAATTTCTCCGATTAAATTCAGTATAAAGCTATAGTGACTTGATGAATTATGTTATTAACATTCAGTATTTTTCAGGATACGGTTCTATAAAATATTTAAGAACTTCAGGTAAATTCAGTGCGTGTCCGACGTTAAGACGACTTGCTATCGAGAAATTTTCAGGAAGAATGTAATTTCCAAGAAGAAACTAATAAACTAAAAAGGTAACTATTAATTGAGTTTATTTTTCAGGTAACATATTTCCACTTAGGTACGTACTTTAGACGTAATTTGCTGCTCGCGATTACGTGATTCATACTTTGTGCTAATTTCATGTTCTATGAATTTACTTGTGAAGCGACGTGCTTGCGTAAATTTGTTGATTTTTGTCAATGTTTTATTAATGAACTGGGTTGTAACTTGTGTATATTATGCTTCGCTTGGCTGCTCTGCTTTTTCACTGATGTCATATTTTTTAATTATGTGCCTGCTGTGCTTATTTATTTAAATTATAATTGTAACCTGATTAATTGTGCTGACTGTGATTATGTATGTAAGTTATACTTTGTGATTTATCTGCTTGCGCCTTCATGTTTACTTATTTAGATTACATATGAACATTTATTTGCTTATGCTGATATGATGCTAATGATCTGTTTATTACGTAAGGTATATGTTTACTGCTATGCGTATGGATTGCATATTTATACATTTCTGTTTGTCGTCACAACTACTCTTTAATTTGGTATATAGCAATGCTGATGTACAGTGTACGAACATAGAGTTTAGGTTACACAATGGTATTAGTTACAGATTGTTCGCTTGGCAGAGGCTCGTTGTAAGAATTGTGCTGCATCCACTTGTTGACATTCTGTTCTCTACTGGTATATTTATTCGCTATTGCATGTTTTGCTTACGCTCAGTGCCTTATATTTTTAAAATAAGAAAATGAACTGCTATAATTCGACGAACGACATTAGTACAAGAAACTTCATAGAAGTCACATGAGCTGGAGGTTTTATGAAAGCTGTATAAATTTATGCTAATAGGAAGGAAGCTAACGACATGACATACCAAAACTAGGTTTAGACCATTGACAGTTATTACACTGCATTTTTCGTGAGCAATTGAAATAGGAAGTGTCACTTGACACAAGAAATACTCCACATGTTTGCTTCTGTTTGCCATAATTCTTGAAGTGGTGTACACACTGTGAAATATTATGATCGTTCACACTCCGTAATCGTACTTAATTACTGAGAGTTATTCGAACTAAGTCTGTTAGAGGTCATGTATGCATGTAGAAGATTTGAGTCAGATGGATTACACAGAGGTTGTGTGTTGACAATGTGTCTTCGGATTGTATGGGATGATGAACTGAAGTTTACACTAGGATTTTATCTGTACTTGTTCGAGGAGACTGACTAGAGGAAAGAGTTTTTATGGAAGTGAAATGATATTGGTAATAAGGTTTATATGTATCGATGTATTGAAGAAATATTATTGAGGTATTATTGAGATTATGTGAAGTTGATGATTATTGGAGTTTTTGTGGACAAGAGGTAAGGTAAATGATATTGATGATAAGATTTATATGTATCGACGTAAGAGGTATTATTGAAGTATCGAGATTATGTGATGCTGATGATTATTGGAGTTTTGGTGTATAAGAGGTAAAGTAAGTGAGGAGCATATTTTTTTTTGTTGGTCTATATGGAACAAGGAAGATGAAGATAGCAGACTAGAACACTAAAGTGGAAGGAAGATTGTCTACACACACTTTATTAAGTCAATAAGCAGTACATTTTTTTTTTTTTTTTTTTTTTTTTTTTTTTTTTTTTTTTTTTATGGAGAGAGGAAGTAATTGCATATCTTGGCTCACTGACAGTTGTTCAGCAACCGTACATTTTGATCTGGCTTGGCAAACATTGGTCTTGACATGATGACTATGACGTTGACTTAACTATTATTGACTGTTATACATTGCTGCCACTACCACTTGATACACAAGATGAACATCAAATTTTGACAGAGTTACATTTACACAGTTAACACTATTCAACTACACAGTAGTACTTAATGTGGATGAAAGATGAGTGAGTGTGTTTTGTGTGTTTTCCTTTCCTAATCCTACCCACCTATCTCCTAAATATTATTTTATTTGTATGTAGTGGCTTGCACTGACACCCATAAATATTATAGGTTTACTGATAATTGTGTATTTGTAATAGTTAATATGACAATTATCTGACATCATTTGTGTGTTTGTTATGATTTGTATGTTTAGTGTAAAAGCATTTGTATGTGGATTCAAACTATTGTTCATGCATGAACAGTGTGATCAGTGATAGTGAATATTATGGACTGTTACTTGTACTTTTTCTACATGATTGGTGCCACTAGGACATGTTTAATTTCTGCTTATAAACTCTGATGAACAGTGTGATCAGTGATAGTGAATATTATGGACTGCTCTCTGGACCTGCTCATCATTGCTGGGTGCCACAGATAGAACTGCTTCTATTGAAATGATGTCACTTGTTGGTGTCTGCACCTGCTCAACATTACTGGGTGCCACTGATGAACTGCTTCTACTGAACTAATGTCACTTGTTGGTGTCTGCACCTGCTCAACATTGGTAGGTGCCACTGATGGACTGCTTCTACTGAAATGATGTCACTTGTTGGTGTCTGCACCTCCTCAACATTGCTGGGTGCCACTAATGGAACTGCTTATGCTGAGAAATGTGACTTGTTGCTGTGTGTACCTGCTCAACTTTGCTGGGTGCCACTGATGAACTGCTTCTACTGAAATAATGTCACTTATTGTTGTGTGTACCTGCTCAACTTTACTGGGTGCCACTGATGAAACTGCTTCTACTAAAATGATGTCACTTGTTGGTGTTTGCACCTGTTGACCATCGCTGGGTGCTACTACTGGAACTAATCATTGAAAGCATTTTATGTGAACATTTGTATAAACTGATTTTTTGTGTATTGTGTAAACTATTATGTAAAGTCACATGTATGAAAGAATTTGTATTGCCTACTGTATTTCATATATTAGGTTATTGAAAGGTCAGTGCAAGGCAAAATTTTAACTAATTATGTGAAATTTAGGTATTAATATTATCTTTTATTTTTGTCTGTATTTTTGTGGACGAATTTGGTGGTATTTTCACCACCAATGCTGGCAAAAATACCATCAAATTCTGGCCTGTGGAGGAGGGGCATATGAAAGGTGGCTACACTGAGCCACTGCGTCAGAGATTGCGCCAAAGAGTATTATTAAGCCGCCTCCACAGTGCTTGGGCAGAGCTCGTAGTAGTCAGTGCCTGTCGAGGACTCGTGGTAGTCAGTGCTTGTTAAGAACTCGTAGCAGAGAGTGTTCGTTGAGGTGTGCTAGTAGGCAGTGCTTGCTGAGATGTGATACTGGAGAGTCTTGTTGAGATGTGGTAGTAGAGAGTCGGTGTGGCGATGTATTGTAAGGATTAGAGTGATTTTCATCAATATAAATGAGGTAACAAACTCCGTTTCTTTTTTCTCATTATTTCAGTGTCCTAACTAATGCGTCATTACAGGTTCAGTCAACAAGCATCTGGCTTGTGTTCTTGTATTAGAGTGTAATTCTGGTTTCCTTGCGCAATTATAGTATTTCTAATTTTCTTTTATCACGTCAGTATAATTGGTATTTAAAAATTCTTGTCTTGTTGGAGAAGAACCGTGCCAGATGTGTACGTTGAGTCACACTCCCACACACAGAACAATTACACTTGTGCTTTGTTTTCGTAGGTTTTATAGTTGCTGGGGACTTAATTAACTAATTGTGTTAACAGAAAATTTTCATTTCATTCTTTGTTGTTGTTCTATGCAGTCAGATTGCGTAATAATACTACTCAGGGCCAACCGTTTACGAGACTTGCGTAATCGGACATACAGCTACCAAAAATATTTGCATTTTAAATAATTAAGCCCCCATGCAACACGTCTCGGTCACCTCTTGTTCGCATTGACGGCACTTTGAACAATGGACATTACATTTCAGATGTGTTACAACCCGTGGCTCTACCCTTCATTTGATCCCTGCGAAACCCTACATTTCAGCAGGATAATGCACGACCGCATGTTGCATGTCCTGTACGGGCCTTTCTGAATACAGAAAATGTTCGACTGCTGCCCTGGCCAACACATTCTCCAGATCTCTCACCAATTCGTCTGGTCAATGGTGGCCGAGCAACTACTTTTGAAGAACTGTGGTATCGTGTTGAAGCTGCATGGGCAGGTCTACCTGTACACGCCATCCAAGCTCTGTTTGATTCAATGCCCAGGCGTATCAGGACCGTTATCACGGCCAGAGGTGGTTGTTATGGGTACTGCTTTCTCAGTATCTATGCACCCAAATTGCGTGAAAATGTAATCACATGTCAATTCTAGTATAATATATTTGTCCAATGAATACCCGTTGATCATCTGCATTTCTTCTAGGTGTAGCAATTTTAATGGCCAGTAGTGCAATATCCCAGCAACCGAGATAGCAGTTTCCAAATTAGCAACACACGGGATGCAGCGATTATATATATATATATATATATATATATATATATATATATATATACGACAAGAACGCTTCGATGCGAAACCGGTGAAGGCAATGGACAGAATGTACAGGTCCCAACAGGTCGCGATGCTCGGACCCGCCAGAACGCAGGGGTCCCAACCACCACCATCAGGGGCCGCGACTGCCTCCCCACGTCACGGTCCGTGACACCCTTTCCGGAGGAGCGCGATTGGCGCTGCCGATGCAGTCGAGGCAGAGGGAATTGCGGTCCAGGTGCTGTAAAGAAACGGATAGGACGCGAACCCGACACTTTGCCTGAAGATGCCATGTAGCAGACTTGTTGAAACCTTGCAGCAGAACGACGCCTTGAGTCGACTGATAACCCGAGAATACTACATCATAGAAACCAGATTCTCAATTAAAGGAACGGAAGAGATCGTCGTTACTTATTAAAAGAAATGGCACTCATTGAATGCATTTCCAGGAAGGTGCGAGGGAAAGCAATAGAGTCTGTCACCATAGACTACACTGCCGTAGGGGAGGTCAGAAACGGTAACGGTCACAGTCTGTGGTTGCATCGGCGTAGTCATAGTCCTGGTACGCGGTATCAGAGACTCGTCGTATGGTACCTGGATTCCTACTCGGATTCGCGGTCTGTTTCAGACTCGGCGTCAGATTGCTGGAGAGCTGCAGACGGCTGTCCTATTAAACCCAGTCAGGCTATAAATGCCAGGAAGTGGGCGGCTTCGCAGATGCGGGCTTGTGTTGGCTGTATATGGAGATCATGGCGCCATCGTTATCGCTGTGGATGTCGCAATGAAGTTGAGCTGCATCGACTACAGGCGTGTGACGAAACAGCAACCTGCAAGACATTGCTATGTGGCGGGTGGCTGGATCTCCAGGCACCAGCCATACGCTGCAATACTACATCTACATCTACATTTATACTCCGCAAGCCACCAAACGGTGTGTGGCGGAGGGCATTTTGCGTGCCACTGTCATTAACTCCCTTTTCTGTTACAGTCGCGTATGGTTCGCGGGAAGAACGACTGCCGGAAAGCCTCCGTGCGCACTCGAATCTCTCTAATTTTACATTCGTGATCTCATCGGGAGGTATAAGTAGGGGGAAGCAATATATTCGAAACCTCATCTAGAAACGCACCCTCTCGAAACCTGGACAGCAAGCTACACCGCGATGCAGAGCGCCTCTCTCGCAGAGTCTACCACTTGAGTTTGCTAAACATCTCCGTAACGCTATCACGGTTACCAAATAACCCTGTGACGAAACGCGCCGCTCTTCTTCGGGTCTTCTCTATCTCCTTCGTCAACCCGATCTGGTGCGGATCCCACACTGATGAGCAATACTCCAGTATAGGTCGAACGAGTGTTTTGTAAGCTTCAAAAATGGCTTCAAATGGCTCTGAGCACTATGGGACTCAACTGCTGAGGTCATTAGTCCCCTAGAGCTTAGAACTACTTAAACCTAACTAACCTAAGGACATCACAAACATCCATGCCCGAGGCAGGATTCGAACCTGCGACCGTAGCGGTCTTGCGGTTCCAGACTGCAGCGCCTTTAACCTCACGGCCACTTCAGCCGGCTGTTTTGTAAGCCACCTCCTTGGTTGATAGACTACATTTTCTAAGGACTCTCCCAATGAATCTCAACCTGGTAGCCGCCTTACCAACAATTAATTTTATATGATCATTCCACTTCAAATCGTTCCGCACGCATACTCGCGCATATTTTATAGAAGTAACTGCTACCAGTGTATGTTCCGCTATCATATAATCATACAATAAAGGATCCTTCTCTCTATGTATTCGCAATTCATTAGATTTGCCTTTGTTAAGGGTCAGTTCCCACTCCCTGAACCAAGTGCCTATCCGCTGTAGATCTTCCTGCATTTCGCTACAGTTTTCTAATGCTACAACTTCTCTGTATACTACAGCATCATTCGCGAAAAGCCGCATGGAACTTCCGACACTATCTACTCTTCCCTTCGGAGCGAGACGGCGAAGCCATATCAATTTGTAGGCAGGGGCTGTGGCTCTCCGACACTATCTACTCTTCCCTTCGGAGCGAGACGGCGAAGCCATATCAATTTATAGGCAGGGGCTGTGGCTCACGCTACTGTAATTTGTGTGGTTGGCATACATTTGTCTCTGTCGGGTGTGGTAGGATATGGCTGCCAGAGTTATGCTCTTGCATCTTTATTTAAACGCCATCTCGCGCCGTGCTGGACAGTTGCGAGTGCTATGTCGCGCCAACTCTCCTGCTGCCAGAGCGTAGCAAATGCTGAGGCCTACTCCATCCCGCCGATTGATGGGAGTCCACTACCATAATCCTCAGGAAGCTACTGTGCTCGTACCCAGACCTCAGGAGAGACCGGGACCAAACAGGAAATAACGATTCCCTGAATTGTGGTTCGAACGATGACTGTTGGGCTACTTAAAATCCAGAACGAAAAGCGAGTACGTCCTAATCCAACAGAGAACATGTACAGCAGGATCTTTCAGTTAGAAAGTGTAAAGCGGATGTCGTTTCCTAAAATCAGAACATGGATTGCATAAACGGAAGAAATATTTACACGAAGTACGAAATCGGGGCCAAAACGAATCTCGTAAAAGTGTGAAAAAAGTATTATTCAAAAGATTTAGAACTGTTCGTGATAGTCCACGTGCTGTTAACGGGGGAAATTTACGAGACTGGGCACACTTGTTTGCAAATGAGATGAACATTACTGGTTTCGAGATTTTTTGACCTCAAGTAAACTGGTAGAGGAGACGTCATTATTCGGTAATACTATAGATATATTCGTAGCTAGATAAATTCGTAGCTTACTTAAAACAGAAAGCTTCTCGTTATCATCTAAAATCCTGAGTATAAAGTCAGTCAGTAAGGTTTAGTACACATTGCAATTGATCATTTTGAGCGAAAAAATGACTGAGTCGCTTATATAGTTTATGAATGCTGCGACACATTTGTTGTTTATGAAGCTTTAGACCCGTCTTCAGGAACATCGAGGCACGTTAGAACCAAAAATTAAAATTAAATACTGTTTAGTAGCAAAAATCTTGTAATCGACGAAGCCAAATTTGGAAAAATGGGAGAGAATGATTTACAATGTTAATCCTAAACGCCTTCGTACCATCTGCAGAAAATTATTAACTATCTTTGTTGGACTCTTGGCTTGGACATAGTGACACTTCTGCCTTTAGGAGCCCAATGGAAACTGATAGGGCAATTCACTTTCTCGATCAAAAAATTGCAACAGTCTAAAGCATTTATCAGAACTGAAATAATGGCAAGCAAGTTGAATTCATTAATATTCTCGTAAAAGGCATGCAAAGGAAAGGCAAAGGATGATTTGGGGTTGCAAAAAAATTTCGCAGAAAAGTTTGTACTCAAAGCATCACGTGGATTCTGCGATTGACTTTCAAAGAACGGATTTAATTCAAGTGCGGTACTTCGTATTCCGTTAGCTGAATTTTGACCTTTGAACAGACCTCGGAAGCTACAAGTGAACGATATGCTCCCAGTAAAATTGTATAATAATATGTCTGCATTCGTATGTTCTCTTTCCAGGTTGGCAGTATCAATAGAAGTGCAACCTCATCCTGGCCAGTCGAGGGAGAGGATACGAACAAAGTAACCCACTCGTATACAGCGCAGTATGCAATAACCCTTGAAAAGTATTGGCAACAATCTACGTATGCCAAGATGAGACTACTGGCTTTTTGGACCGAGGATTCAAAAAACGTGCTTGAGTATGGGACAAAACATAGGAATTTCGCTATTTTTTCTACAAAATCTGGGAACTTTTAACAACCATATATAAGCTTTCTCTTACTGACTATATGAAGCTCTACGTGCAGGACTACAAATTTCTTCAGTTAACTGACTCATGGTAAGGACAAATAAGTCCACATTTATTTTCAAGATGAAGATGGGTTGCCATTGAAAGCTATTAACGTGAATCTCTTCTCGCCCAAATGTACGCCGTTAGTGCAAATCTTCCATGCCTTTTTGTAGTCAGGTAGAGAATTTGATACAGAAGCTTCACAACTGCTCTTTCGTAACTGAGAGAGAAAAAGATACCACATCCCGAGGAGAATGCATCAAAACTCATTACACTGTACATCACCAGCTAGGCCAGCCAGTATTTGGCGAAATAATAAGTTAGACGCAGTTTGCACCCAAACTGTGTGATGAGCGAGAACTGTTTTTGAATGTAAACGAAGTTTGTTTTTCAATTGAAACATTAAAACGTCCATGTAACACAAAAAATCCGACGTTTATAACGAATGCAACATGTCGACAAAATTACTGCTTCTTCTGTTTCTTACGTTAAATATCATCTCAGCAAATATGGAACATGAGCTGTAAAATAACAAAAGTATCTAATGTCTTGAACGCCTTACAATCCCGTCCCGGAAATTTATTTCCAGTCCCAAATTTTCCGTTGCCTTTCCTTTACATGCCTTTTAGGAATATTTTATTAGTTACAATGGATACTGAGCATTATTTCGGTTTATTTGCAGTGTAAGTAACGCAGAAATGGAAAATTCCACATTGGAACTAGAACACATGATTACTGTTCGGTATTCTTGCTGCTACGTTAACAGCTGCTTGGAAACTACATTAACAAAAATGGTTCATTCCTATAATGAGATTTTCACTCTGAAATAAAGTGTGCGCTGATATGAAACTTCCTGGTATGAAACTTCCTTTCTTCCAGGTTCGCAGGAGAGCTTCTGTGAAGGTTGGAAGGTAGGAGACGAGGTACTGGCTGAATATAAGCTGTGAGGACGGGCCGTGAGTTGTGCTTGGGTAGCTCAGATGGTAGAGCACTTGCCCGCCAAAGGCAAAGGTCCCGGGTTCCAGTCTCCGTCCTGCACATAGTTTTAATCTGTCAGGAAGTTTCACGGTTCATTTCCGGCCGACCTGCACCAAAAATGCGGCATTTTTCTAAACGCTTGGCCATCTGGTACTCCCTCTTACGTCATTTTCATTTCTCGCCGGGCCCTGCGTATACGATAAAGCTGGAGGAGTCAATTCTTGCCGTGTCATTTTGACTTCCTGTCAGTCTCATATTTGAGGCGTCTGTATTCCTATTTGTTTGCTTTATTACTGGTGCAGGGGGGAAAAGATGGAAAAAATAACGAAAATTTTACCAATATACGGCGCTGTAAGCGTCTTAACGTAAACAGTTTTAATTGTCCTTGGGTCAAAAACCGCTTAGAAACCAAAATGACATCGGCTTTAAGTGTCCTGAGACTGGCGCAAGACATGTTGAGTCTGCTGTCCACCGTCTTTTGCCACAAGCAAAGATCGAGAAACAGCGTGTTACACAACAAGCCATAGAGTGCGTTGCGAAATGTGTCCCTTCAATTCAGCTATGTTCGTAATTGGAGAACTAAATACAGCTTCTCTCAAATAAAGCCACAGCCTGAGGTAACACGGATTAAGATCGGGTGCTCTGGATGGCCAGGGTGATAGTTGTAGCATTTCCTAAATGACTGCAGCAGTTTCTTCAGTGCCTGTGGAGTGTGTGGAGCAACACCATCTTGCATAAAAATGATCTTACCGACACGTCCGCGCTGTTAAAGATTTGGTATGACGTTGGTGCGTAAAAGACTCTCATAGTGTTCACCGGTGACGGTACAGCTAACAGGAGCCGCAAGACTCATCTCCTCGAAAAAATACGTCACTACGATAAACGATGTCAGAAAACCCCACCACACATTCTCGTACGTATGGAGCACAGTATTCTATGGTAGTGAAACATGGACGGAGGGGAAACCGGAACAGAAGAGAATTGAAGCATTTGAGATGTGCGAATGTTTTAAAATTAGGTGCACTGATAAGGTAGGGAATGAGAGGGTTGGTGAGGAAATTCTGTTGCCGATATTCTGCAAATTCTGTGCATGGTCGTGTCCTTGGAGATACAAAAGGGCACCGTCTGTTCACAGAATGTCCATGGCCATTCACTGTCCACTGCCATGCGAGCAAGATATTCTAGAGCGAACGTTTGTATTGCTGGCAGGTAAGCAGGAAGCAGCTCCTGAACATGAGAGATTTTGTATGGATAGCAGTTCAGGATGTTTCATAGGATTTTATGCACTGTGCTTGCAGGTGTGTCTACGACTAACGGTCGGGAAATTCCCCATGCACTGCGTGTTTGCGCACCACTATTCGACCCCTCCCAGCAATGCTGTGGCCACACCTTCGACAGACGTCGGATCATCTGCTTTGCTCACTCTGCCACCTTGCAGTTCAAAATCATTGGAATCATTTTCACCAAACGCTTAGCAGATAGCGCATCAACGCCTTTTTTTCGTACTTTTGAGCGTCCGGAACTTTTTCAGGGCTACTGCCGCACATTCACAGTTCTTGTAAAAGAGCCTTACCAGTAGCACACAATCCTTAGTGGGACGCGTCGTACGCAAACTGAGGAAAATTATCTGTTGGTTAAATATTCGTTTAATTTAGTTTTATTCCATGGCGTTTCGCCTTTGTCAATAATATACTGTTCAAATTTAACGACATTCTGAGCAGTTGTTCTTTTTCTACAGCGTTTTGAAACTATGGACAAAAAATGGTTCTAATGGCTCTGAGCACTATGGGACTTAACTTCTGAGGTCATCAATCCCCTAGAACTTAGAATTATTTAAACCTAACTAACCTAAGGACATCACACACATCCATGCCCGAGGGAGGATCCGAACCTGCTACCGTAGCGGTCGCGCGGTTCCAGACAGTAGCGCCTAGAACCGCTCGGCCACCCCGGCGGGCAACTATGGACACCCCAAATATTGGTGTTTTGGGTTTAATGATGAAGTGTCTGTAGTAACTCCAAAAATAAATTGTTCGGCAGGTAGTGAATATTATCGGTCCTACTAACACGATCCGTCGGAACATGAATACTTGCTACGGCGTCCAAGTCCTTGCGTGTTGCTAAGCACGTAATCCCTCGCAAATATATCGTGTTCGAATATGACACTACACCGTAACGATGTCTCAGACGTTACCAAAATTAATTATGTAATTTTCTTGATAACTTTCTCTGTGGAAGCTAACTGACGAAGCCGTAAGCTGGTGTGACGACCCTGACGTGCCTCATTTCCTTTCGATCACTATTGATCCTTATTATAAGACCTACTCCTACACTATATTGGATTGACAACACAATGCTAATAGAACGCGAATTCTTCAGTAACGGTATTTTTCGTTACACAGGCGTAACAGTTTCACATGTCTAACGGTATCTTATTTTTTATTTCCGACATATGTGATAGCGATAAAAGTTGTGTTACTTGAATTTATAAACTTTGGGAATATTCATAAACTTTTTCAGTTCATCTGTCTGTTTCCTCAGACTGAAATGAAAAAAAAAATTTTTTTCTTAAATATTCCTTGTAACCTTACTTTACTGCGTCATATCTTAGACAAAAAATTTCGATGTGTACTATTTTTGCCAAAATTTCTACTAACATTTGAAATTATCACTGAATAGCCAAGCCGTAAGCTGGTCAGGCGACCCTGACGTGCTTCGTTTTCTTTCGACCACTATAGTTACTTATTATAAGACCTACTCCTCCACTATCTCTATTTGATTGACTACGCAATACTGATCTCACCAGAACTCCTGTTCTTCCTGCCATAGCGCTTCATTAATCCTCATTATATCTAGCTTCAATCTTTCCATACCTGTTCTTGAATTCTCTAACATAATTAACCAGATAAGAGATCGAATGTTTCGCCCTCCAACCCATAGAACTCCAATTTGGTTTTGTTGATTTGATGTGGTGTCTGTCAGTTAACTCAACTTTAGTGGGGCCACATTTCCTAGTGATTTAAGAAGTCTTTTGCAACCTAATTTGAAGAAAAATAAGTGTTTGTGTTTTCAGCTACATTCATGGTTGCAATCTCCTGAACACATTTTCTAAGACTAGTCTGTTTTCGCCAGTTATACCTAAGCGTAGACTTAGAAGAGCTTACAGCAGCATACTTGTCGGCACACTGTTAAGTGAATACAAAATTACTGTGTTTTCATCATCTGCATAGCAGAAAGAATCGAAACTAGTCCCCACTAGTATTTTTTAAAGCTATTTAACATTCACACTCTCGTTACTGAATAAGCTGTGAGTATGGGGCGGCTATCGATATAACAATGGGTCACGTACTTTTCTTTGCGCCATAAAGCCCAAAGGACTGCGCGCAGCTGCAAGGCTCCTCTTCAGCTGGGTTGCAGGAGGGCGAGCTGAAGTAGTGAATTTTATGTGAAAATTATTAAAGATTTTAAAGCGAAAGAATGTTATTAACATTCTACAGTTTTATTCTTCATGTACACATATTTATTTCTCATCGTATCCTGGCGACAAAAAAATTTCTAATTTTCTCCCAGCAAGAGACCAGTTTGTTGATACCGTCACTAAAGAATGTTTGACGGAGCCGCAACCTCGCCTCTGCTTCACTTCAAAGTGAAGTACTGGAAGGTGGTCTTTAGTTCCCGGAAATATATGAAAATCGGAAGGCGTCAAGTCAGGACTGTACGGAGGCTGATCCATCCTCCGTACAGTCCCTACAGTGAGCCCAAGGCAACGGATTCGAAAATCGATTACAGCATCCTGTTTCTCACGCACCGATGTACTTACCTTACACGTCGCCATGTTACTCGCTACAATTCGGAGCCCGCTAGGGGCAGAGGGCTGCCAATATACCCCCACGCTCATAAAGTAAGGATAATGCTGATATATTGTGAAACAATTCTCTGGTGGGCGATTTGATGGTATAAATCACCTCAGGGTATGACCATGCGGTGCATGTGACCTGCGGTCATTCGCACGGTTGCGCTGACAGCTGTCCACATACGCAGAGGTGTGTTGGTGCATGTCAGAGTACATTGCAGCGAGGAAGTGTGCAGACGTTTTCAGACGTGCTAATTGTGACTGTGTTGAAAATGTTTCAAAGAATACGTACTGATGACGTTATGAGGGATAGAATACTAGGGCGACTGGAGGCTGGTCAAACACCACAGGTCATAGCAAAGGCCCTCCGTGGGCCACAAAGTTTGATTTCAAGATTATGCAACGATTCTAGCAGACAGGAAACGTGTCCAGGTGCTACAGTACTGGACGTCCACAGTGTACAAAACCACAAGAAGACCGGTATCTCACCATCAGTGCCCGCAGACGGCCACGGAATACTGCAGGTAGCCTTGCTCGGGACATGGAATAGTTTTATCCAGACACACAGTCTACAAACATCTGAACAGACATGGTTTATTCGCCCGGAGATCTACAAGCTGTATTCCACTGACCCCTGGTCACAGGAGAGCCCGTAAAGCCTGGTGTCAAGAACACAGTACATGGTCATTGCAACAGTGGTCCTAGGTTATGTTCACGGAAGCGTCCAGGTATAGTCTGAACAGTCATTCTCGCCGGGTTTTCATCTGACGGGAACCAGGAACCAGATATCAACCCCTGAATGTCCTTGAGAAGGACCTGTATGAAGGTCTTGGTTTGATGGTGTGGGTGGTATTATGATTGGTGCACGTTCACTCATGCATGTCTTTGACAGAGGAACTTTAACAGGTCAGGTGTATCGGGACGTCATTTTGCACCAGTATGTCTGCCTTTTCAGGGGTGCAGTGGGTCCCACCTTCCTCCTGATGGATGATAGCGCACGGCGCCCTGAACTGCCATTGCGGAGGAGAACCTTGAAACAGAAGGTATCAGGCGAATGGAGTGGCCTGCCTGTTCTCCAGACCTAAACTCCATCGAGAACGTCTGGGATGCACTATCGCTGCACGTCATCAAACCCCTACGACACTTGAGGAGCTCCGACAATAACTTGTGCAAGAATGAGAGGCTATACACCAGCAGCTGCTCGACCACCTGATCCAGAGTATGCCAACCTGTTGTGCGGCCTGTGTACATGCGCATGGTGATCATATCCCATATTGATGTCGGGGGTACATGCGCAGGAAACTGGCGTTTTGTAGCACATGTGTTTCGGGACGGTTTTCTCAACTTGTCGCCAATACCACCATAAATCAGTACGTGTTGAACCTTACAGAAGTCCGGCTGCAGTTTCAAATTCCTTGACAGATTGCGATACTGAAGCATACAGAGCTCTAGTGCGGCCTATTCCTCAGTTTCGCACAAGGGCGTGGTATCCCCACATGGAGGGTGTGCTCCTACACGTGTTACCGGCAGTTTCGATCAGTGCGCAGGTATTAAGTACGCTACTGGCCATTAAAATTGCTACACCACGAAGATGACGTGCTACAGACGCGAAATTTAACCAACAGGAAGAAGATGCTGTGATATGCAAATGATTAGCTTCTCAGAGCATTCACACAAGGTTGGCGCCGGTGGCGATACCTAAAACGTACTGATATGAGGAAAGTTTCCGACCGATTTCTCATACATAAACAGCAGTTGACCGGCGTTGCCTGGTGAAACGTTCTTGTGATGCGTCGTGTAAGAAGGAGAAATGCGTACCATCACGATTCCGACTTTGATAAAGGTCGGATTGTAGCCTATCACGATTGCGGTTTATCGTATCACAACACTGCTGCTCGCGTTGGTCGAGATCCAATGACTGTTGGCGGAATATGGAATCGGTGGGTTCAGGAGGGTAATACGCAACGCCGTGAGGATCCCAACGGCCTCGTATCACTAGCAGTCGAGATGACAGGCATCTTATTCGAATGGCTTTAACGAATCGTGCAGCCACGTCTCTATCCCTGAATCAACAGATGGGGACGTTTGCAAGACAACAACCATCTGCACGAACAGTTCGACGAAGTTTGCAGCAGCATGAACTATCAGCTCGGAGACCATGGTTGCGGCTACCCTTGACGCTGCATCACACACACGAGCGCAAAACGTCATTTTTTCGGATGAATCCAGGTTCCGTTTATGGCATCATGAAGGTCGCATCCGTGTTTGGCAAAATCTCCGTGTGCGCACATTGGAAGCGTGTATTCGTCATCGCCATACTGGCGTATCACCTGGCGTGATGGTATGGGGTGCCATTGGTTACACGTCTCGGTCACCTGTTATTCGCATTGACGGCACTTTGAACAGTGGACGTTACATTTCAGGTGTGTTACGTCTCGTGGCTCTACCCTTCATTCGATCCACGCAAAACCCTACATTTCAGCAGGATAATGCACGACCGCATGTTGGAGGTCCTGTACGGGCCTTTCTGGATACCGAAAATGTTCGACTGCTGCCATGGCCAGCACATTATCCAGATCTCTCACCAATTGAAAACGTCTGGTCAATGGTGGCCGAGCAACTGGCTCGTCACAATACGCCAGTCACTACTCTTGTTGAACTGTGGTATCGTGTTGAAGCTGCATGGGCAGCTGTACCTGTACACGGCATCCAAGCTCAGTTTGACTCTATGCCCAGGCGTATCAAGGCCGTTATTATGGCCAGAGGTGGTCGCTCTGGGTACGGATTTCGCAGGGTGTATGCACCCAAATTGCGTGAAAATATAATCACATGATCACATGCCAGGTCTAGTATAATATATTTGTCCAATGAATACCCGTTTATCATCTGACTTTATTCTTGGTGTAGCAATATTAATGGTCAGCAGTGTAGATGCTTCGTGAACTCAAGTGGGAATCCCTGGAGGGAAGACTGTTGCATCTAGGAGTCCTGCCTACTCGGCTCGGTAGAAAATCAACTCGTATTAGTGACTTTTATTACAACAAAACAATACACTACTATGTTTTGATGTACTTGTCGCAATCCAGGGATGACATACAAAATAATCACTTCTCTTCAGAGAAGAGGAGTACAAGTCTGTGGTACATAGAGATTCCTGACGATGTTGCTATCGTTACGCTGCTATCGATGTCGCTAACACAGAAGCTGCTATCGAAGTGGGAGCAACCAGTAGCGCGGCGCTGCTGTGCCCTTCAAGTAGGGGCCGCTGCTGTCGCGTTGTCGTCCTGGAGGGAATCCGACAGCGTGCATTTGGCTGACCTCTGCTCACAGCCGTCTCTTCCCTACCAGTCTCGACTGGCCAGCCGGCGCTGAGTGTACGCCGTAACAAAGGCGATCTCTGCTCGCGAGCCGCCCTTGAGATAATTTATAGAACAGGCGTTTGAGGCTGACAGCGGAAAGATTCTACAGCTGTCTACGTGCATTTCGCGTAAGGAACATGAAGATAGTGGAAATTGGGCCTTGTACTAAGGCAATTCGATAGTCGTTTTACCCTTTCTCATTTGCAAATGGAACAGGATAGGAAGTGACTAGTAGTGGTACAAGATACCCTCCATCACATACTCTCTGCTGGTTTAGGGAATATTGTGTAAATGTGGAATGTAGATGATCAGTTTTCGGCTTGGATCTTCATTCCCACGCAATGTGACGGCTGCGAATATCACTGTTAGGCTTTTAAAATCAAGAAAGCTTTAGTAGATCCGCAGTGGGTCTCGTGAATAGGCTTGAGTCTGGTTATTTAAACGTATGCTTGTTGCAACATGTGAGCAGGGGAACCTTGTTCATTACTGGACGTTACTTTTCTAGGTCGTTTGCAGAACTATCACTCCTGAAAGAAAGGATATTGCGGAGACATGGCTTAGCCACAGCCTAGGGGATGTTTCCAGAATGAGATTTTCACTCTGCAGCGGAGTGTGCGCTGATATGAAACTTCCTGGCAGATTAAAACTGTGTGCCCGACCGAGACTCGAACTCGGGACCTTTGCCTTTCGCGGGCAAGTGCTCTACCATCAGTTCTGCAAGGTTCGCAGGAGAGCTTCTGTAAAGTTTGGAAGGTAGGAGAAGAGGTACTGGCAGAAGTAAAGCTGTGAGTACCGGGCGTGAGTCGTGCTTTGGTAGCTCAGATGGTAGAGTACTTGCCCGCGAAAGGCAAATGTCCCGAGTTCGAGTCTCGGTCGGGCACACAGTTTTAATCTGCCAGGAAGTTTCATATCAGCGCACACCCCGCTGCAGAGTGAAAATCTCATTGTGGAACGCAAATTTAATCTACTCTACGCAACTAATCCTGATAACATCAATCCCACAATACGTTATCTGATGCGGGTATTTCTGGCAGACCATCAGACACCTCGTAAACGTAATCAACAATCAGGCTCGCCATTTGCCCACATACGAGCGGCATATCACAGTGATGCGTTGCTAGGTTGTGCGATCTCTCGAGATCTCGCACGTGTGTGGGCAAGTCGCAGATAACAGCAAACGATCGCTGAGCGGCTGTAAGGTGCCTCTTACGTGAGGAAGACATTTTTAAAAGCTTTAATAAATTATTGTCTCTTATTGATGTATTCACGATAGTTAGGAAGTGCTGTAGTCCGTAGCCGGCCATGAGTCGGAGAGCATTTACCACGCTGGCTGGCTACGTGACGAAGCGACCATATGTCGCGTGTAGTGGGGTGGGGCTCGGCGCTGGACCTTAGCAACAAGCGTCAGCCTGGGTAATATACATGAGGGGAAGTACCACCATCTTGGCGCCAAAGTTACCGATTTTGTTTATATATATTTAATAATTAAAGTCATTTATGACAACATGAATACTAGGAGGAGCCTCTGGATGTTTAAAACAATTTATCATAATTTTGCCTTGTTAAAATTCATACCCGTTCATTAACAAATGCGTATCTACGTAAGTACGAACTTGATCGGAAATCCACGAACTGTGACGAAACTAGTAAGAGATACGGACTGCGCGCCGAAGTCGGCAGTTGGCGTTAAGGGCTCTTACTGTCTTGTCCGATGGTAGCAGTGCTCTCGGTTACGAGTAGTTTGTGACATAAGTGTTTCATTATTCATGTAATAGGAATAAAAGTGATATTACGGCATTCTGAATGTTAATTTCGAGTAAATAGATACCCCAAAGTTGACCGACAGCAATTTCAGATAATTAGCTTCCACCGACAAGAGACATCCAATGCGCCAATGAAGAATCTGCACGTTATAACATTTACGAGAGCTGCACCGCGCACAGGTAGGAGGAAATCCGACGACACGACCCACCAAGGCGGATAAAGGAAGGTCCGACTCACACTCGCAAACTCCGGGTGGAAATGCTGACCAGTCATACTGTACGTCACACATACCACCCTCTACGGACTCGCGGATAAGATGAGTAATAACAGTATCACTTTAGAAGCGAGGGGATCTTGCACGATCCAAGTTCCCAAGGATTCTGATGAATCGCGTGTGATGCGTGGCAGTATGACGCCTGGCTGCACCTCGTTTCCTTAGTTAATAAAACAGGTTACGCGGTTTTGTTTCGTTTCTCTGTGTCCTTGAGGACTAAGAACTTACGTAAATATTTATAGTTATTCAGGGAAAATTAACCACTCACAAAAGTCAAGAGGAATGTGAAGTGTGCCACGCATTCTCGGTGTCAATGAAAACAGTAATGCATTGAGTAACACAGCTTCAGTTCACAAGAAATGAGTCCAACGTTGTAGATGTGTTGTTATTATTTTGTTCTGATATTAGTCATTCCAAAGTTTTATATTTATTATTATTATTTTCTTCTGGTATTAGTCACCACTGCTGCTAAACATTGTTCAGTTTTCGTGTTTAAGACAGTGGTGCTCAAAATACTGGTTTAACTTTTAAATCGCTCGTTTGTTGTGGGATCAAAGAGAGTGATGGACTGCAATCGATATTTTGTTTGTAGGGTCCTTTATATTGCTGTCAGCCCTTTATACAGTACTCTCTTCTGCCATAAGATATTAATCAACAACTTTAATAGATTTACGGAAAAAATAATAATATACATTTACAAAACTGTAGCTTGTGATCTCTGGCTTTATTCCTTGGAAATCGATGTGAGTACAGATGCTTTCTCTTTGGTAGATGGAGATGTGTATGGAAAGCAGGACCAATGACTAACCTCTTTGAGCAGGAACCGGTATTTTAGATTCGTAGTAGGAGGCAGTCACTGTAGTTGCGAGATGACTTCTCAGAGTGGAAAGTCGGCGGATGCAACAAGCTCGGCAAGATCAGAGGAGAAGAGGCCATCAGTCGGGAACGTTTCACCGGCCCCAAGAGAACCACGCAGGTAATCGAATAATAGATTACGGGTCAATTCTAGTGTCCGATACCACCCGTCGGCTTTGACCAATGACGTAATGGGTGATGTTACTTTGTTTGTGCCGCAGACTGCTGTAGATGAACGTTAAATGATTTCTCTGGATTTCCTCGTTATGCGCGTATATTAAAAATTCGATGTAGATTGTTTTGTTTTCGTCTCGTAATTTGTTTTCGGCATCTTTTGTTAATGAAAGTAGTCGTGATTCATAGGTAGTCGTGATTTATAAGGTCTTGATTTCTCACGCTGTTCGTTATTTGTTTTTACTGCGAAAATTCTGCTTCAGAAAATGAGTGACCGTTAATCAACTATAAAATTTTTGCAATAATTCGGTGTCACTGCTGAAATTTGCAAGTGCACAGTCTGTGGAAATTATATGGCTTTGACGAAGGTTGCGTCATCACGAACTTCCGACGAATACATGTGGAAGTGCAGAGAAAATAACATATGGAGATCCATACGCAGGGGGACCCGATTCGAAAGATAGAGGCTGAATTTAGAAGTAATTGTCATGCTAACCTACTATTTTTGCTATGAATATTCTTTCAAATCTGTCATGCACGAAGCAGGGGTTTCGTGTGGCACTGTAGTCGACTTTTCTCGTTTTGTAGAGAAGTCTGCGGGGAATTTATAAAGTATGGGGGGGGGGCAGGGTTTATAGTTGCAGTAGATGAGTCACATTTTGGAAAGAGAAAATACGAAAGGGGGCACGAGGTTGTTGGGGTTTGGGTTTTTGGAGTAGTAGTTTCTGGATGAGATTAGGGTTGTACCAAATCGGACAAAGGAAGCCCTGACATCTTTAATAGAAGAATATGTGGAAGAAGGTTCTATAGTCACGTCGGATGGGTTTGCTTCGTACATGGGGTTGGGTGAAAGGGGTCGTGAATCGCAATAGTCAGTTTAAAGATTAAAAGCCCGCATCTCGTGGTCGTGCGGTAGCGTTCTCGCTTCCCACGCCCGGGTTCCCGGGTTCGATTCCCGGCGGGGTCAGGGATTTTCTCTGCCTCGTGATGGCTGGGTGTTGTGTGCTGTCCTTAGGTTAGTTAGGTTTAAGTAGTTCTAAGTTCTAGTGGACTGATGACCATAGATGTTAAGTCCCATAGTGCTCAGAGCCATTTGAACCATAAAGATTAAAAGACGGGGGCATGTACTAATACTATCGAGGGGTATTGGGGGCCTGTAAAATCTGTTGTCGGGCGGGAAAAGAGGATTTCTGTTTTGCAAGGCCATTTAGATGAATACTGTTGGAGGAAGAGTATTCCTAAAGGTTATTGTTCATTTCCTGCATTTATGAAAGTAGTCAGCTAAATGTACAAGCCTCGTTTTGTTAGTTAGTTGTTGGTGGGTCTGATACTTTTTGCTTGTTTTGCGTTGCCTTTTTTATGTTACTGTATTGTGCGAGTGCTACCTTTTTGGTTTCTCTGGAGGGATGTTTTTCTGTCCTAATATTTTCTGGTTACAATGGTGGATCGGGGGGTATTGCTGTGTCTTTTCCGGAGGGTTTATGTGATTGACTCGTGGTTTCATTTTTTTTATTTTAAAAATTTGCGTCTGGTTGAGGGCAGGTGATAGGGAACAACTGATTTGGGTGATACCTCATTCGTGCCTGGCAGTTTGTGTTTCTTATTATTTTCTTTTCATTTGTTATTCTGGGTTTTGCTTCTTTCGTTACAGTTTGACCTTCTAACATTATTATTTCTTGATATGCCCTTATTTCGTTCTTATCAGCCTCGATCTTTGACTCCTTTGGAAGTACATATGCGGTAAGTTCCTTTTTATGTAGCCACTTTTATGTTTTCCTTATCGAAGTTTCTGCTACACTTCTCTTATTTTAACTGTCACTCCTGGTGTATCGATTTTACTGAGTGTTATTTTGAGCTATGGTAGCTGGTGTGACTTTCGTGTAGTATAGTTATCGGTTGCAAGATTTGGTAATTTTTGCGTTTTATTTCTTTGCGTGTGCAGTAATGTGTGTAAGGATTTTCATTTTTTGAAAGTATAGTCGTATTTTGTAGTTCACTAACAAGATCATTTTTCCAGTTCGTTTCTGATACAAGATTTTTGCGCTACAAACAGTAATATTGGAATCGGTAAGCAGAAATAACTTCCTACATAGGTTGCTTCTACTTACCTATTCCAACTGTTCGACGGTTCATTATTTAGATCGTCTTTGCAGTACGTGTGCAAAATATAATATAGTATATGCACTCATAATTGCTCTCGTGTTCTTATTTATTTCAGTCATCTTCAACTCGTTTAAATGAAATTCGCGCGTTAATAATAGTCGCGTTAAATGTATTATTTTATGGCATGCTACATTCGTTCGTTTACGAGTATGATCCGTTCCATTCATACATTGTCCATTGCAGCATCTTTGCCATACGTATGACGTCATTCGTCAAAGCCGACGAGTGGCGTCGGACAACACTATAGTCAAGCAAACGGATACGAAGGAGATGCCTTAACGGAGCAGTTAGTACGGATAACGATTTTCATTGTGTTTGCTGCCACTTTCTGCTTTTACTGACTCTTGCTGTGTCCGTTATTGATATGCGGGGCATTTGTTTTCAACTTTTATATTGAAATAGTTAATAGTGAATTAATACGAAATATGGATTACCTATTGAGATGACGTACAGATGAGAATTAATTTGTGCGAAATATGGAATTTTGGTGGTAGTCTCTTACGAATTATTATTCACAATGGAAAGGAGGTCCTACCGTCACTTTCTCCTTTTTCCGCATATAAGTCCTTGTGTTATTGATGCCAATCGTTTATTCGCACTGTTTATTTTGGTAAGTAAGTAATGAAGTTGCCTGAAATATGAATCTTAGTTGTTCCATTCATAAAATAAGTGAATTCTGGTTTCACGAGGACAGTATTATCATAGCTGGAAACAACGTCGGCAACAAACTGCTAAAAATTTTATATGTATTATCATGTACATGGAAGAAAGTAATTAACTCAACAGAATATACCCCTAAACTGAACTGATATTTTAGCAAGTGTATGTATTTTGTAGTTACTACGTGAGGATGGGGATCAAGAGGAATTTGCTATAGTAATGGTCGACTTTGACCAGTGATGAAATTGTAATAACGGTGTGATCTCATTTCTTGGTGCGGCTTTTGAGTTGCACATCATTATAACGCTATTGTTATCACACATTTGTTGGTTTTAAGAGAGACTATATTTTTTATCTCTACTGTCTACGAGAAAAAGAAATAGTCTCTTCTTTTTCGCAGGACATATCAATACTTAATCGATTTATTAGTTTTATTTTCTTTTCAGTAAGTGTATCTATTTTTAGTAAGTGGTATTTATTGTGGCGTCTTGTACATCTGTAGCATTTTGTTTTTGCTGTTTGAGTCATCTTCTTTCCGATAAAAAGTTAAAATTATTTTTGTGATAATAATTTCCATTTACTCACGATACAACACTCATTCGTAACTGCGTATCATAGTCTAAACTTCAGATATATAGTTAGAGTATTTTTAGAAACTAGCTTCAATTTCTTTACGGTGAAGTTAATTTAATTTCGTACTAAGTGTCGTGATCGTCAGTTAAGCTGTAGGGCATTTTTTGCAATTCTGGATTCGCTTTCTTTGAGATTAATAGTTGGAGTTCTTCTTGTGATAGCCTTTTCGATTTACTACTGATAAGTAAATATATTCTCATTTGTGTATTCCGAGATAAATAGATTTTTAGCTACCTTGGAAATCGGTCTGTCACCAGAACCCCAATTTAGCATTTACATTTGTAGGTTGCGCCAATTCACAACATAACTAATCTAACGTAATCGAGACCTCTGGATACGTTACAGATCAGTCTGCCACCATAACGCAGATTTCACCTTTCAGACTAAATCATTAAAAATATTCCGACATATTGTGAAACTTGAGCAAAAGTAACTCTGCATGAGCAGAAAGTAGAAATTGATTCTAAGGCCGTCGACACAAACCGAGCAATTCATATCAGCCTGTCAGCATTACCGGAAGTTCGTATTTGATACTAATTAATATGTAGCCGATCACCGTGAAGCTGAAGCAATGTTTCAGCGGAATTCACTAATAACTATTTCTGTATTAAATGTAAAAGGAAGCGTTGCAAAAGCAGAAAATGTTGAAACACACCGCGAAGAATACGAGTGATTCTTATAATCGTTTGGTTTTTGTAACACAACCACGTTGCGTAATCACAGATGTTCATAAAAAACATTTCCACATGGCGGTCTACAAGACATGAATAGTTAACATATTGCTGGGATAAAGACGTAGACCATATGGTCAACGGCTCTTAATTGCCTACCACATACTATCCTCCCGTTTAATGCCTCTCACCTGGCACGGAGTCACATTGACAATATCTATTCTATACCAGGAACAATCGCAGCGTTTGAGCAGCACTTTGTAAAATTTAGCCCAAATATCTGCTACTGATTTATACAGTAAACTGCTTGACTGCTAAACTTACAGATTAACCCAAATGGAAGGAAACCAGGCACCGATAAATGAAGGGCTCTGTACCGTATGTTTCACACAAACTACGGACTAGTGTTGAATTGTCACATATGTAGCCTCTTTTACGAAGAATTATCCGTTAGGATATTATTTCGTAAAAAAAAAAAAAAAAAAAAAACTGCGGTAACTGAGATGTGCATGGAGACTTTTTTCACTGGTGTATGACTTTCTGCGGAATATGTATGGACTACAGAGCTGGTAACTAAGTTGAGACCAAACAGGTACCTTAACCCTCTGAGTAACAACTGATCTTCACTATTGCGCATCCGGGAAATATCGTCAGTATAACCGACTTTCCAAGGGGCCGCTTAATCTGAAAACCTTTTCTCTCAGTGGAGGCGTTGTAGCGACCTTTCATAGGCAACGTTCCACTTTACGAAATTTGAGGTAGTTAAGAAACAGTAAACTGAGGAAATTAAAGAAATAGTACTAGTCGCTACAACTTGAGGCTTATCACAAATAGGAACCCCAGTCTTACAATTATAACTGGTAGTGACTTCTATCTACCGTCGATTTGCTGACGAAAATACGTATTCAGAGCTGGTGTTAGGTATAAAGGAAGATCAGAAATTGTACTAAATGCTTTCTCTGAAATTTATTTTGAGCAGGCAGATCAGGAGCCCGCTCGAAGTGTAAATGGGTTCGAAAACATATTTGACCTACAAATAATCCTGAGCAGTAGTGAGCATCATGTAGGATACAGGGATTAGTGATCTCAAGATCGTCGTAGTGAGACTGACCATAGCAACATCTAAATGCACTAAAAGTAAACGCAAGCTGTTTAAAAAAGTAGATAAAAATTCGTCTGACGCCTACCTAAGAAACAGCGTCCCCTCCTTCCCAACTAACTGTATGATAATGGACGAAATATAACTTAAATTCGGAGAAATGGTATCTGAGTCAGTTGAGGGATTTATACCAAATAAATTAATAAAAGGTGGTGTAAATTCCCCGCGGTACACAAAACAGGTGAGAACGCTGTTGCAGAAGGAACGAAAAAAGCATTCCAATTTAAAGGAACACAAAATCCCCCAAGAGCGGCAAAGTTTTATTGACGCTCGAAACTTAGCGCGGACTTCAAAGTGAGGTGCTTTTAATAGCTCGCACAAAAAAACACTGTCTCAAAACCTGACAGAAAATACAAAGAGATTCTGGTCGTATGTAAAGTACACCAGCGCAAGATACAATCAATACCTTCACTGCGCGATAACGACGCTAATATTACAGATGAGAGCGATGCTAAAGCGGAGTTATCGAACACAGTTTTGCGAAATTAGTTCATCAAAGAAGACGAAGAAAATATCCCAGAATTAGAATCGAGAACAACTGCAAACATGAGTAACTTAGAAGTAGCTCAAGTGGCTCTTAGCAGTATGGGACTTAACATCTGAGGACATCAGCCCCCTAGACTTAGAACTACTTAAATCTAACTAAACTAAGGACATCACACACATCCAAGCCCAAGGCAGGATTCGAACCTGCGACCGTAGCAACAGCGCGGTTCCGGACTGAAGCGCGTAGAACCGCTCGGCCACCGCCGCCGGCTCTTCGAAGTAGCGAAGCAGTTTAAAGTTCTTAATAAAGGCAAGTTTTTCGGTCCAGATAACATACCAATAAGCTTCCTTTCAGAGTATGTTGATGAAATAAGTCCATACTTAGCAATCGCTTGCTCGACGAAAGATCTGTAACGAAAGACTGGAAAGTTGCAGAGTTCACAGAAGCACTCATGAAAGGCAATAGGAGTAATCCGCCGAATTACAGACCCGTATCACTAACATCGATTTGCTGTAGGGTTTTGTGACATATA
Organism: Schistocerca americana; assembly: GCF_021461395.2. NCBI lineage: Eukaryota > Metazoa > Arthropoda > Insecta > Orthoptera > Acrididae > Schistocerca > Schistocerca americana. The sequence goes on from NC_060120.1 coordinate 44,749,890, forward strand.
CTGTGTTCCGACATTGTGAATTACCGTGGAGGTAACGGCTTACTGAGACACAGTCAGCACGAATTCAGGAAATATATTCTTGTGAAATACAACTAACTCTCTATTCACACAAAGCAATGAGTGTTATCGACAGCGGATCTCAAGTTGATTCCATATTTCCAGCTACCTAGAAGGCTCTAGACACCGTCAAAAACGTCTTCTAATCAAATTGCGTGCCTGTGGAGTATCGCTTCAGTTGTGTCACTGGACATGTGGTTTCCTCTCAGAAAGATTACAGCACTTAGTAATCGACTGAAAATCAGCGAGTGAAACAAAAGTGATATCCGCTGTTCCCCAAGGAAGTGCTTTGGGCCCTCTGCCGTTCGTGACCTACATAAGCGATTTAGCAGCTGATCTGAACCCCCCTCTTAAATTTCTAGCAGTTTATTCTGTCATTTTCCACCCAGTCACGTCATCAGAAGATCAGAACCTATTGCAAAATTACTTATACACGATATATATACGGTGGAAAAAGTGTCAGTTATCTTCCAATAAGGACAAGTGTGAGGTCTCCGCATAAAACGAAATATAAATCCGCTAAATCTCGATTACACGATAAGTAACACAAATCTAAAGGTCACCGGTTCTTCTAAATACATAGGAATTACAATTAGGGACAACGTAAGGTGCAACGATCACATAGATAACGTTGTGGGGTAGGAAGACTGCGTTTTATTGGCCAAGCACTTAGAAGTTGCAGCAGGTCTACTAATGAAACTGTCTAGATTGCTCTTCTTCGACCTCTGTAAGTTCTAGCGTGGTCAACCACATTTTTCCCAAGTAGTGTTGGAGGATATGCTGTACAGGCTCGGTTCGCGTTCCGTCTGCTTCTAACCATTTATTCCTATCTGTTGCATCCAAACAAAATCGGCAGTCTCCACATCCACTGGGTTTACGTGTTATAAAACGGCATGTGACATTTTAGTCTGCTCCATTACTTGTATTGTCTGCAGTTCGCTATATCGTCGTTAGAGTTGCTGCCTCTAGATGCTGGGGTTCTGGGTTCGATACCTGTCAGGATCGGATTCCTTACTCCGCTCGCGTTCTGCTTTCGCATTATTCTCATCATCAATTGGTCGACATCATCGCCGCACAAGTCGCCCAAGTGGCATTGTATTCTTCCTCTTTTCGTCTTGACAATGTGCGTCTGGTTCCCCCACTTCTAACCGCAGAAGACCACAGGCAGATGTTAAAAAAGCTATTCACAGCAAGTTTCGCTTCACCTGTCAAGCTGCATGCGCCTACTTCATCTAAGGTTCCACAGTGTGTCTGAGTCCAAACTCTCCCACACTCCTGACAATCGACAGACCAAAGGCTAGGCGCCAAGAAGTTTTATTCGCCTGGTGTTGAACAGGGACTACCAAGACGCACCGGAAGGTCATTCACCTGTGGGCAGAAAGATGTGTGACCCTACGCGTATCTCACACATGGGGAAGAGGGAAATGGTGGTTGGGGGGGGGGGGGGGGAGGGGGGCGGCCAAACACCTTTCTGATGTTCACTGTGTATCAGTGACTTGCCTTATAAAAGCGAATAGGTAACGTGGTATTGAACTGAACATTTTCCTTAGTGCGAAACATGCTTAAGCTTCCGTGAAATCTAAAGAACAAACATAAAATTGCCTCTCAAAACACTGGTATAACTTTTCTTGGAGAGTGACCAAAACTTCCAGGTAGTTCTACATCTACATGGATACTCTGAAAATCACATTCAAGTGCCTGGCAGAGGGTTCATCGAACCACCTTCAGAATTCTCTATTATTCCAATCTCGTATAGCGAGCGGAAAGAATGAATACCTATATCTTTCCGTACTAGCTCTGGTTTCCCTTATTTTATCGTGGTGATCGTTCGTCCCTATGTAGGTGGGTGTCAACAAAATATTTTCGCTTTCGGAGGAGAAAGTTGGTGATTGTAATTTTTTGAGAAGATTCCGTCGCAACGAGAAACGCCTTTCTTTTAATGATGTCCAACCCAAATCCTGTATCAATTCTCCGATACTCTCTCCCATATTTCACGATAATACAAAACGTGCTGCCCTTCTTTGAACTTTTTCGATGTACTCCGTCAGTACCTATCTGGTAAGAATCACACACCCCGCAGCAGTATTCTAAAAGAAGACGGACAAGCGTAGTGTAGGCAGTCTCCTCAGTAGGTCTGTTACATTTTGTTAAGTGCCCTGTCAATAAAACGCAGACTTTTTTTAGCCTTCCCCACAACATTTTCTATGTTTTCTTTCCAATTTAAGTTGTTCGTAATTGTAATACCTAGTTATTTAGTTGAAATTACGGCTTTTACATTAGACTGATTTATCGTGTAATCGAAGTTTAACGAGTTCCTTTTAGCACTCATTTTGATGACCTCAAACTTTTCGTTATTTAGGGTCAACGCCACTTTTCGCTCCATTCAGATATCTTTTCTAAATCGTTTGGCAGTTTGTTTTGATCTTCTGATGACTTTATTAGTCGATAAAGGACAGCGTCATTGCAAACAACCGAAGACGGCTGCTCAGATTGTCTCCAAAATCGTTTATATAGATAAGGAACAGCAAAGGGCCTGTAACATTACCTTGGGGTACGCCAGAAATCATTTCTGTTTTACTCGATGACTTCCCGTCAATTGGTACGAACTGTGACCTCTCTGACGGCAAGTCACAAATCCAGTCACAAAACTGAGAAGATATTCCATAAGCACGCAATATCACTACGAGCCGCTTGTGTGGCACAGTGTCAAAAACCTTCCGGAAATCCAGAAATACGGAATCGATCTGATATCCCTTGTCAATAGCACTCAACACTTCTTGTGAATAAAGAGCTAGTTCTGTTTCACAGGAACTATGTTTTCTAAACCCAAGTTTTCGGCGAGGTCGGGAATATACCGTATACCATGCGCATGCGGAAAAGTTTATGTCGGAATGACTGGACGATCCATCAACACCAGGATCAAAAAGCATAAGCGACATTGCAGGTTGGGGCAGGTGGAGAATTCGGCCGTGGCCGAGCACGCACTGAATAAGACCGACCACGTAATAAAATTCGCCTACACGGAAGTTCTGGCTGTAGCGAAGCATCATCACACGCGCTTGTTCAGAGAAGCTGTAGAAATACAAAAACACGCGAACAGTTTCAACAAGAAAGAGGAAAGCGTTAAGGTAAACGGATCCTGGCTTCCCGTACTGCAGCGAACGACCGTCGCAGGTAGCAAGAGGAGAACCGCACCGGAAATGACCGCGGAGAAACCCTCGGACGTTGGCGCGCCAGGTACATATAGTCTGAGCCCGCGAGCTCGGCTCCAGTTCACCACCGGCAATGGAGGGTGAAGCTTTGACAATGCCAGCCACTCGTGCTGGCGAAACGTCAGAAAAATCATTAGATGAACGTCGACCGAAGAACCCGAGACAGAAGCCAATAGGCAGTTTGTCAACAAGTGGCCAAGAAAGCCTTAACAATTTTGTAATTCATTATTTTCGAACGCAATATATTTTCTAAAACCCTGCTGCATATCGACGTCAACGATATGGGCCTGTAATTTAGTGGATTACTCCTACCACGTTTCTTGAATATTGGTGTGACCTGTGCAGCATTCCAGTCTTTGGGTACGGATCTTTCGTCGAGTGAACGGTTGTATGTGATTGTTAAATATGGAGCTAAAGCATCACCGTACTCCGAAAGGAACCTAATTGGTATACAGTCTGAACCAGAAGACTTGCTTTTATCAAGTGATTTAAGTTGCCTCATTACTCCAAGGATATTTACTTCTACGTTACTCATGTTGGCAGCTGTTGTCTATTCGAATTCTGGAATCATTCTTCCCTTTCTATTGTGAAGGCATTTCGGAACGCTGTGTTTAGTAACTCTGCTTTGGCAGCACTGTCTTCGATAGTCTCTCCATTGCTATCGCGCAGAGAAGGCATCTATTGTTTCATGCCGCTAACATACTTCACATACCACCAGAATCTCTTTGATTTTCTGCCAGGTTTCGAGACAAAGTTTCATTGTGGAAACTGTAATAGGCATCTCGCACTGAAGTCCGCGCTAAATTTCGAGCTTCTGTAAAAGATCTCCAATCTTGGGGATTTTGCGTCTGTTGAAATTTGACATGTTTGTTTCGTTGTTTCCTCAATAGTGTTCTAACCCGTCTTGTGTACCAAGGAGGATTAGCTCCGTCGTTTGTTAATTTAGTTGACCATTCAACGTCCGCAACAACCACACAAAAATCCCTATATTCAAAACGTTTACTCTGTGATTTCCTAGTGGATTTACAGAAGAGTTACACCAAGAAATTTTTCTGTTTCATCCTGCTATTCTGGCGGAAAGAAGTAGCACACTTCCATAAAAAAAGAAAACTACCGTGACGCTTGCATCTCGAATATAAGCGAAGTTGCGAGAAAACATTGCTGTTTGTTTCACGTGCCCCTGGTCTCTATTCGTCTAGGTGAAAACAGATTACAAATGCCTCGAACGTAGAAAAAGTAATATGGGGTGAAGCCAGGTGCCTCGTCCTGTGTATACATTATCGTAATGGGTTGCGGGAAAACGACTGCCTGTAAGTCTACGGAGGCACTCTAATCTATCTTATTCTTATCATACCTCTGTGGGATAGTTGCAGGAAAAAAAGACGCACAGTGTTCCTCATATACTGGTTCAGCATGGATTGTCGGGATTTAAGGGACATTTTTTCCATAGATTACGGAACGAAGGGCGGAGATATGCATCACTGGACTCGTATTCTGGAAGACGGCGGTTAGAATTTCCTTCCAGCCATTCAGATTGTGATTTTCCATAATTTCCCTGAATCGGGTTAGAGGGAGACCGGGACGGTTTCTTTGAAAGGCTGAAGCTATCCCATCCCTTTGATTTCTTAGTCGTAGCTTGTGCTTCATCTCTAATGACAGCTACCCTTGAGGGTCGTGAAACCATTACCTTACTTCCATCTTCCATGGACCCTCATTTAACCTCCAAGAGCATGTCTGTTAGTTTATTGTACATTGTGACGCCGTCTTCCCAGTCTTCATAAGTCTCCAAGTGTTGGAACAATACTGTAGAATTGTCCACAGTAGCCTCTTGTCCGGAAATTCCTTTACAGGCAGACAATGTCTTCCCAGAACCATTCCGGTGGGAGGTGGTGGTGAAGGTGGATGATGGAAGCAGCCTATGATCGTTACGCAGTGAATACCTGAACAGTTTTGAGGTCTGCGACAAAAGTCTCCCTGTACAGTTGCTACAAGTTGCTACAAATCAGTACCCGACTGAAGTTTCTTATAATGAGAAATGAGAAGAAGCGGTCTGTATGTACACTCTTTAACATAAAACTCGGCCGGCGGCCGGCCGCTGCAGAAGCTAAGTCCGCGCCGATCGCGACATGGGACAAATTAACTGGCCAACTCGCTAATTCTCTAAGTCCGGCTATCTGCACAATCTGGCAACACTGTAGATTGCGGCACTTCCTGGAGGACGTCTTGTCCCATATAAAAGAAACCATACACTGTTTACGCCCGTGGTATAGCGGTACCATGCGTTGTTTCTGTCTACGATGTCTGTGGATCGAAACTAGCTGGCGAAAACTTTTTTTATAGCCTTGTAACGCTTCGCTTTGGGGCACGATACTCATTAAAGCCTGTACTATGGTAAGTTGACGGGCTTATGAGAAAGGATTTTTGTATAGAAATTGACCGCGTGTACCTGAATGGAGGCAAATCAGACTTACACCCACTCTGTAATAACAATGATACGTCAAGCACGTCCGAAATGCAACTACACGTCAGGACAGACAAGAAACAACACAGAAGATGCTACCAATTTGTTAATAATACGGTCGCCAGCCTAATTAGGCATTAACTGAGTTTCTTCCCTGTACAAGTTGATGTACGTTCAAGCAAAACAACACGTAGTAACACAGCATAATATGGTAAATTTTAGAACCAGAAAATATATTGAACTAATAATTTCACTTTCTGTACTGATAGGGATAAACCATAAATACATAACACTACACTATAATGTTTACTACAAAATTCGTACTGTCTATTGATCTAATTAAAATCGGGCATAGGCTACCCTAGAAATAGCACTTTGGAATCACACACACAATGTCAATTTTGATAAAGGTAAAACACTGATAAATTTTGGTTTTTTTATATTGACTAACTTTTCTGATCAAATCAGTCTAGAACACTTCAGAATTCAAATGAATAAAAAAGAGGGCGGGGGACCCTGAAACTGTTATGATCACTGTATAAAAAAAATTCGATTACTGAAATCATTATGTGCTCAAGATTTCCAATATATTAGTTACTACTCTTTTCATTTTATTTCCTGCTCATTTAAATACCATTATATCTGTCTCGAAATGATTAAACTTCACTACTAAATCAATATCAAAATTATCTTCCAACTTTGTCAGACCTTTGTTATTCGTCTATTAGTTCATTAACAAAAAAAGTTCTTTAAACATCATTCTAACATAGCTATGTCTGCAGGTAATAATTATTAACACAAACTTTAATTTTTCATCTCGGGACACTCGGATTGCACAACATGTGGAAAGGACCCTGTCTAGGTTAGTTGTGAGGATAATTAAATGATAGGACAGTTCTGGTAAAATTTAAGTTGTTATTGAACAGTATGGAACAAAAGTAACACTGGTCCACACGAATACAGTACTGTTCGTATCGATGTGGCGGTGGGCAGGTGGCGAGATGGCGAGGCATAGAGCACACATACAATCACAGCAATGGCTCTTGATGTATCGGCACTTTACTTCTTCTTAGCGTCGCAATACTTTTCTGTTTAGTGCCTATGGAATTTTGCCATGCTGTGTAGGCGTCGGAACGGCATATCCGAGGCTCAATGAAACTACGTCTTCCAGGAGAGCCTCCTCGATCCAGGACGTGTAGCTCAGACCGATGCCCAACTCCGCCTACTACTACTGCTGAGCCCGTTATGCCGTGCAACGCCCGTGTGCATTTTCCCGCACTCGCCTGCCATCCACCTTTTACCGCTCCCCTACAGACAGGGTATTCACCAGAGGTTTTGAATTCTACATATCCTAATACACTGCCTACGTATGGACCAGACGCACAATTATAACTTTAACATCTTACAACAGTTTCAACATTTGTTACACTTCAATTCTATTACAATATTGCTTGAAATTTGACAAACATTAATATCCACACTGAAAATTGTTTACAGTTTTCTTTAACATAATGGCATGAAATAAAAAAAAAGAAATGAAATCAGAACATCGATTACACTAATTTATCGAAAATCAGAAGAAAAAAATATTATATGTACAATTGTACAGCGTTGTTGTTGTTACAACCTCTTCCAATTTAATGCTCAAGACATGAATGTAATGATAATGCAGATTCAATATATTTCACTTTCTATCACACCGATTACAAACTTTTATCCAGTAACCATTTTGCAGCAGATTTCTTGCAGAGTGTCCTCCTCTGCACGTCGCATGCTGCAGAGCTCCGGGATCCACTTGCTGGCTACTGGCAGCGGCCGTGGCGACAGCAGTGGCGCTGCACTCCCCAGTTCTTTATCGAAAGCGCCTGCTGCCGCTCATCGCTTTTGATAATTTAAAACGCTTTATTATTATTAAATGTTGCTCCGTAGAAGATTTCTATGATTGCCATTCACGCTCGAAAGCAACATAGCCCGACGCCCTGATTAGTAGATTGGTACTGAATTACATTCAAAAATGTTCAAATATGTGTGAAATCTTAAGGGACTTAGCTGCTAAGGTCATCAGTCCCTAAGCTTACACACTACGTAATCTAAATTATCTTAAGGACAAACACACACACACCCATGCCCGAGGGAGGACTCGAACCTCCGCCGGGACCAGCCGCACGGTCCATGAATGTATTAAATTAATCGGCAAGAGCTGTGTATGGTCCGAAATTAATTTTACGGACTTAGACGATATTAAACCACCTCACTACATTCGATGAATTTAGAAATGCTTCATACATCTTTCTTTTCCTTTCAAAGTCCATTATTAGTGCAACTTTTGGACAATGTTCCGATGTTTTCGTCAAGCCAGAGTAAGCGACTGTGATGTAAAGTGTATTACAGTTTTTGTTTCATTCCTTATGGTAAGTCTATGAGATAAACTGTGTGAATACCTTGCAATGCATGCTCTGTAGCAGTGCAGGAACACTGCACAGTTGGAGTTCCATGTGTTCATTCAGGAAGTATTTAACGTTGATCGGAAGTGATAGTAAAGGTCATCAGATTTAAACCAGAAAAAGTTATCGATTTTGAGGTTTCATAGAATGGAAAGGAAATGCTAACGCCGGTGTCAGCAAACGTCTACAGTTAAATGCTATTGCAAAATTTAGAAGAGAGGAACTATATTTATCTACATGTTCACTTCATAAACAACCTCCTGACATGACAAACAAAACTCAAATTCGAGTCGTTGACAGCAGGTTTGAATCTTTTCGGAAACTATTTTACGGTGAAGCACCTTGGCATTTGCAAAACTGACATTCATGATATTAACATAATTTACTAAGTCGAAATTGCAAGAAGATTTATGTGTAGAAGCATTCTCCAGATTTAGCAGTTTGCAGCTCCATTAGTTAAAATTGAAAATAAAACGTTGTGTTCAGCGGCCTTCACCGAGATTGGAACTGCCATTTCATATAGCACCAGCATCGCAACGCATAAGGGAATCTCTGAGCTAACGACACACTGGCGGCAAAAGGCGGACTGTAGTCATTGCGATATTGCCTGAGCCTCAAAACGCAACATTAAACACACAAACAGGTGTTACTTATGTGAAGAATGCCGTTCTTGGAGTCCAGAAATGAAATATACTTTGTAAGTGTCTCATCTTACAGTGTATTATATCGTATGAGTCTTCGATCTGAAAAACGAAATGCAAGTGAATTTAGCGACGTAATGCCGGGCTACACCCGGAAGTAAATGCACTCTCACAGTGTTGACGAAAACTTGCTACGACGCTGCCAATTCTCAGCTCTCTTACGAGGCAGCTCTTTAGCGAAATGCTATTCGTGATTGTCCGATACGGTTCTTCAGAGGAGAGACGCGCTCACGTTTGGTTTTTATGCGGCGTTCTTCCCTGATAGTTTCTGACGTCGCCTTGTGGGCTATGTATACATTTGAGGCATTCAATTATCATTAATCCAGAATGAATTAAGTTTCAGCTGCCGGCGTGGAAGAAGGCTGTTGACGCCGACATTATATCATTACAACGTAGGGAAAGCAAAACGGATGATTCAGTGTTTCTGAGTCCGTATGAAGCATGTGAGATAATTTTCCGTAACGTTCATAATAATCTCAAAATACAAACGAAGTAAGAATACGTCGAAAGTTTATTTTAACTGAATATAATGTAAAATATCAAACACTTTGCACTTCGATGTCGAATGTGTCCACGTGCAATCTTTTGCAGCATACATATAGAATGTCATGATTATCTCGAGAATGAAGAAATAAGTTATTAGGGATGGAAGCAAGAAGAGACGCAGTCAACAAATATTCTATTCCACATGGCATTCATTTCATTTGAGAGAGGCCGGCCGGGGTGGCCGAGCGGTTCTAGGCGCTACAGTCTGGATCCGCGCGACCGCAACGGTCGCAGGTTCGAATCCTGCCTCGGGCATGGATGCGTGTGATGTCCTGAGGCTAGTTAGGTTTAAGTAGTTCTAAGTTCTAGGGGACTGATGACCTCAGAAGTTAAGTCCCATAGTGCTCAGAGCCATTTCATTTCATTTGAGATTTAAGAAGAAGTAAAGCGGTATAATACTATCGTTAACACGAAAGATATGCCGCACATATGGATAACGAGGAAGATTGTGTCTTTACACGTTTGCTCCTTGAAATGTGTACGGTCTATTATAGCATAATAGCAGAACAGCTGTGAAAATAAAAATCTATAAAAATAGGCTGATCGTTGATCTGGCACACTGCAAATATCTTTTAGCATTTTGTTACTGAATTTAGTCCTGGATGTTTGCAGAGAAAAAGGAAAATTCGGTACTTCTCGCTAGTGTAATACAATGTGAACCAGCAACTTCCCTTTTCTTATAACACTACTCAAGCTGGTCCCCCAGTAGTTACCAAGGCATTGCTGCGTTCTGTTCCCTGACATTGCTCTGATGACGTTTAATGTAGATAGTTCTGATTATGAAAAACAAAACATATTGCACGTTACTTCCTTGGATCGCAATATTAAATTTGCGTATTAGATGGCAATTGTACATGACGACTAACCAGATGACTCATAAATATAAAAAGTCAATATTATTACAATTTAGCAGGATTACTCAACATGAATTCTAAAGATTGGCTGACTGACCGCAAAGATGCTAAACGTCGTCAAGAATATACGAAGTCTCAAGCGCACTAGTAATATGAAGATCGTCTTCGACAGCTCGCCACTTTCACGTTACTATCTCCACCCCACTCCAGAGAGCCCTCGGTGGAGCTGCACTAAGTTGCCGATGTAATTGAAGGCCTTCAAACCGACAACAGACCACAGATTGAAAAACACAAGCGAATTCTCTTGCAGCGTAAGCTTATTTTAACTAAACCTCAAATGATTGTCCTATTCAAAAAAGTAAAATGTTACACACTGTTGACGTCAAACGGACATTATCTACGTTCTGTCTTGTGTCCTGCTCATCTATATTATCAGGTGTACTATCAAAATGATTAGTTACAATGGTTGTTAATGTAAAGCGTTGATACCAGATGGTGGGTTCACAATAATATTGGTTCAAAAATAAAACACAAGGTCGCAAAAGCGCAGTTGTGCATTTGCGTACGTTTTCACCTCCAGATCTACCACAGATAATGCATACTAACAAACTTGGTCATTGTCCTTTAATTTTTGCCCTCTTATTTCAGACCGAGTTGATGAACAAAGTAAAATTCTTGACTCTCATAGATGCTTCGAATCTGTTCAGTAATTTTATCAGTAATTTTGATGTGACTCGAGATTAGTGAGGTCTACGATCATGGCAATTCCTGCCAGTTTGCTAGGACACACTTACATGTGACAGGTAGCATCTGATTTAAAACATACCGAAAGGAATTGATAAGACACATCTTTTGCAGTAAACCTGAAACTGCTTTCGGAGGCAACTACCGTTTTACGAAGTCACTACTTTACAACTATGATGCCAAGGAATTCCTGCATAAACTCACTCATTGCCATAATCGTGGCTGCAGTAGATAACTGATAACTCACAATGTGAAGGATGAGACAAGGGATAGATTCTGCGTGAAATGACCTTGTACTCACAAAATATTACTAACTCAATAAGATATCATCAGAGGGAGTATTCACAGTATTTCATACAGATGACAAAAAATTGCCAGGCGAATGTAGCAGTAGAAATCAGTCCCACAGTTGCAAATCATTGTTATGCCAACAGCGTAGCCAAAGGATGCCTACAACATTGCAGTCTGGACCACGCTGACAGCAAGAAGAACGTGTTTTCGTAGCCTGAATATTTCGTGATAGGATCCAGACATCCAATTTGTCGCGAGAGAGTCTGCTCTCCAAATTTGAGATATGTGGTGCGGCTATGTGCCTACAATTTCGTAATAACCCTCTGACTGTTATTCTCATTTATGTGATTCTGATGACGAGAAAGCTCTACCATGGGTTATCTATATGTCTACTGAAAGCAGGCGACATAACATAACAGCAGGAAGCCTGCCATATACTTTCAGATAAAGTTTCCTGACCGTCGGATATATATATATATTAGCATCCTTACCCCATCGAAAAGGATTTCTTGTTGTTGAATTTTACATACGTTTTACTACTGAAGGCCTCAGGTTTCTTGCTTCCCACATAGCAAACAATGGCTACCACTCTCGCTGTCGCATGTCATAACCTAATTCCTTGAGTATCATCTGGTTTAACTTCGACTATAGGTCGTTATCCTTAAACATATGCCTTTACTCAGAAAACTACAAGTGTCATCTCTAGGTAGTATTCACTGCCGGATTACTCAAGAAGCTTTTCGAATAGAAGCGAAAATCGTTAGCGGATGAGAATTTTATTTCGTGGTACACCTCAGAACGAAAAAAAAACAAAATAATAGGAAGAGCAGCAGGCTCATCATATCGAGCGTGGGCACGGTCAACGCAGCGCCCTGAATTTGGCCATATTCCTCCGAATTTACTTCCTGATAGCCCAAAGGCGCTGTACTTAAAAATATCAACCTATTCGCACGGAAATTACTATCCATATGTAATTGCTAGACTATCTTGCTACGTCAGGTATCGGGTATCTGTTATCAGACGCTCGATCTGAGCTGTTGATTTTTATTGAACCAACCTACTGTGTTTAGGAAATTGATCAGAGCAACTGGATGAGTTTATTATTTTGGTATAGTGTATGAAAACCCACTTTTCCCACTTATCCTAAATAGTCCACGATTGGGTTGAGATCAAGGTAAATAGTATGCTTTGTGGATAGAATGTGAGTGAATATTGAAAGGAAATTATTAGAATCATGGGAAGGCAATGATGTATCGATATGCAGTGACATAAGAGTTTTCTGACAAGGGAACCTCCACATCGCACCCCCCTCAGATTTAATTATAAGTTGGCACAGTGGATAGGCCTTGAAAAACTGAACACAGATCAATCGAGAAAACAGGAAGAAGTTGTGTGGAACTACGAGAAAAATAAGCAAAATATACAAACTGAGTAGTCCATGCGCAAGATAGGCAACAACAAGGACCGTCTGAGCTCAGGAACGCCGTGGTCCCGTGGTTAGCGTGAGCAGCTGCGGAAACAGAGGTCCGTGGTTCAAGTCCTCCCTCGAGTGCTAAGTTTAATTTTCTATTTTCAGACACTTATCAAAGTTCAAGCACTCACACATAATCAACTTCGCTCTCCAAAATTCCAGGACATGTTCAGATTTTCTTGGACATATGCAGGATTTGACGGTCTACACACGGAAAAATTTGAAAACGTTAGAAACATATGTTTTGACAGAGCACAGGGAAAACTTTGCGACTGTGAAACTGTTGCATTCATTTGTTGCAGTTTATGTGACAAACTCTTATGTTTTCATCACTTTTTTGGGAGTGCTTATCACATCCACAAGAAAACCAAAATCGGGCAAGGTAGAAGAATCTTTTTACCCATTCGCCAAGTGTATAAGTTACGTGGGTCGACAACATATTCCTATCATGTGACGCACAAGCCGTCACCAGTGACGTATAGAATATATCAGACGTGTTTTCCTATGGAGGAATCGGTTGACTGCTCTTGCGATCAAATGTTTTTGGTTCCCATTGGAGAGGCACGTCCTTTCGTCTACTAATCGCACGGTTTTGCGGTACGGTCGCAAAACACAGACACTAAACTTATTACAGTGAACAGAGACGTCAATGAACGAAGGGGCAGATCATAACTTTGCGAAATTAAAGAAAGTAAACTTTTCACTCGAGAGAAACCTTGAACCAAGGACCTCTCGTTCCACAGGGGCTCACGCTAACCACGGGACCACACCGCTCCTGAGCTCACACTCTCCTTGATGTTGCCTATCTTACGCATGGACTACTCAGTTTGTATATTTTGCTTAGTTTTTTCATAGTTCCACACAACTTCTTCCTGTTTTCTCGAGTAATCTGTGTTCAGCTTTTCAAGGCCTATCCACTGTGCCAACTTATAACTAAATCTGAGGGGGGTGCGATGGGGAGGTTCCCTTGTGAGGTAAAGGTCTGTCTCTGACATTGGAGAGAAGGGGGCTAGGTTTGTCTCTATTCTTACGTTAAGCTCATTGAGTAGAAAAGCGCGGGCAGATTTCATTGTGTGCTCGGGAGAAGACAGCCGGGAGTTTCAAATGCTTGAAATTCTGGAGCCTTGATTGGCCAGGGTGCACACCACCTTCGTCGTAGGCAGTGGGAGAGCGGTAGCGTGGTAAGAGAAAGCACTTGCCAGGGGACGACTGAAGCAGCCGGATGGACTGAGGAAGTGGCGGAGCAAAATGCTCTCCGCAAAGGGAAAGGAAATGAGTTATTTAAGGCTCTAATGTTCCACCTTACGTGGTAACATTCTCTTTCAGAGTATATTTAATTTAATATAATATTTTTGAGGGAACAAAATTGTTTATAGACAGATAAATGTGGGAATACTATGTCGCAACCGCGAAGCGTAACTTGAAAGTTAACAGAATTTGATATTTCGATTGAGTAATTTGGTGAACAGTAAAGTGTTAGAATTCAATTGTAAAGCAGGTAGGACACAAATAAGATAAATGTGACCAGCTACTATAGTCTAAAGACCTGGCAATCAGCACACGGGGCTGATGAAGAAAATTATGAAGACTGAATGACTGAGTGCTAGGAACCATTAGTTTATAAGTAGGAATGTGTTGATTTACCATAATTATTTTTAGTAATGGTCAATTTAAATTGATGATTCTGGTTAGTTTGTTTCAAACTCTGATCTGGAAGTGTAGGAAAATATTATCTCGTCGCTTTAACTAATCAAGCTGGTAACAGAAATTCATGGTAGAAAGTAATGCTCTTAATTTTGATCTGAAAGAATTAGTTTTCAAAGAAGCCATTTGTAGCTTGCGTGTGTTTTAATTTGTAGTTTGTCGAGTTTCTGAAATTCATGGATAAAGGCAAGGTTGCTAATTTAATATGAAAGAATAAGAAGTCATCTTTTGTGGAATGAGTCAGTAGAAATTTACGTGTGAAGCTGATTTTTAGGACAACTGGATTTGAAAGATACGTGGGAATCACAGAGATCGCTTTCCTGAATTAAAAAAAAGGGGAAACAGCTTAATAGTAATTCTTGTTGCCATGCTATCCACGCTATACACGAACTGTAAGTACTGTGAAAAGTTCTGTGTATGTATTTATTTATCTTTTCGAGGGGAGGCTTTGGATGGTATATTATTTAATGGTCCCGACATATAATTAGGAAATCAGTCTAGGTAACTTGTGGAGGGCATTTTTTTCAGTTGAAATAACGCGCCGCGCACGAATATGAGGGGGACGTAAATTTCGGAATCGCGACCGCGTGAACTTTCCAGCCACGCGGGACTTAGTTAACATCGAGGCACGTCAATAAATACGAGGTTTGATTGAAGAAGTTAGACTTTTTCTAGTACTGGTCCGCGTGGAGATACGATCATTGCTTTGCCCAATGGTAATAAGAGTGATAGTGTGTTGCTGTGACGTTATGAATCAAGCATTGTGGGCTATCCTCCATTCCTTTCCGTGGGTGAGAAACCATAGGAAGTAAAATATCTTTATATGTTCTGTTACAAGATAAGCTGTTAGGAAATTTTATCCTGTATGTTACTGGTAATACCGTTATTATGTTTTGAGAGATGGAAGTAAGACAGAATGAAAAGCTTACAGAACGGAGGAAGAGTTATTTTGCAGGCCCAGTTACGATTCCTATTACTTACGTATTTTCTTTAAACACAGTCGGGTGATTAACAGTGCACCAAATTTGGGGTTAATACTACAATTAGTAATTGTTATGTGTAAGAATCACTTAGTGACACATTTAATGAGAATACACATGGACCATTTAGCATTAGTAGGTTTCCGGAACACTTTAGGACCTCGCAACTGAATTGCTCGAAGGCGTCGGGGAAATGATAAGGCTAAATTCATCGACAGATTGTGATGATCGTTTATCTCCCACCAAGTATTCTCTATATTTTCCCACACATTTTCTGAATTCCTTGACCCAGGTGGTAAAGACCTCGTAACCTCAGCCCACATATTTCCGCCGGCCGTTGTGGCCTAGCGGTTCTAGGCGCTTCAGTCTGGACTCGCGCGACCACTACGGTCGCAGGTTCGAATCCTGCCTCGGGTATGGATATTTATGATGTCCTTAGGTTAGTTAGGTTTTAAGTAGTTCCAAGTTCTAGGGGATTGATAACCTCAGATGTTAAGCCCCATAGTGAAGCGGACTGACAAGGCAGCCAGTCCACAGTGATGGGTAGCCGAAAGAAAGGCACGCATACACACACACGCCGACGGGCGTCAAGTACTGGAACAGGCTACGTAATTGATGCTATGAAGAAAAGTACGTAGCTGGATTAACACTTATCTTTAATCAATCATTGTGGTACATCGCTCTTGACTATACACAGGAGACTTTAATTACAATCACTGTAAGGCTAATGGCGCCTTGCTAGTTCGTAGCCATTAATTTAGCTGAAGGCTATTCTGTCTCTCGTCTAATGAGAGAGAAAGGCTTCGAACATCTAGTCGCTAGCTAGGTCTTCGTACAACTGGGCCGAGTGCTTGTTCGTATCACGAGACCTGCCTTGTGGTGGCGCTAGGTATGCGATCACACAGTGGCGACACGCGGGTCCGACATGTACTAAATGAACTGCGGACGATTTATTCTACCACCTAGCAAGTGTGGTGTCTGGCGGTGACACCACATTCCTCCCCCGCAAATCGGCGAACGGTCGTGAGATAAGGCTTCCGCCCGCTGTGGGGAGGACCCCATGTTGACGTATGCGATGAGGTGGGGAGCCTAACAACAGGCGAGGCTGTGCCACCCGCACCCGGCCATTCGGTCCGAGGGGAGCTAGGAAACGCCTGAAAACCTAGTCCAGGGTGCACGTCAACATGCGGTGTATGCGCCCGTAATGAGACAGGAGGGGCCGAAGGGTCGACCTCCATTGCGTCGGGGTAGCCGACGCGCGATGACGTCATGTGGTCCGGAGCGGGCGGGAGTTCCATGGCGGAGGACAGCTGGTCACGGGAAGCGATCGGCGGCGCGTGACCCAGGGAGGCGCGTGGCGGCTGCAGCGAAGCGTCGAATGCGGGCGGCGCCGGCGGGAGAACAGGCGGCGGCGGTGGCGGCGGCGGCTGCTGCGGCGGCGCGTCGCCATGGGGCAAAATGGAAGGCATCGTCGGTAACACCTGGGGATGAGGCGAGCCAGTAGATGGGTCCCCAGGGCGCTGACCGGACGGCACCGTCGCTGAAAGCAGACGGGGAGCGGCAGAACCCGTGCCACGACAGAGGCGCAGCTGATTGAGATGCCGACGCACCTCACCAGAGGCCCCCAAAACCAAATACATCGCGCGGCCGAGGCAGCGAAGAATGCGCCCTGCGAGCCAACGCCGTGAACCTCGATAGTTGCGATAAAATACAACGTCGCCTGGAGCAAAAGGAGGAGTCTGCCGCTGCACAGGAACCTGATGCGGCGGATGCAGCAAAGACATCAAGGTGCGATGAGGACGACCGTGGAGCAACTCAGCCGGCGAGCGACCATCTCGGGGCTGAGAGAGATACGAAGACAAAAAGAGCAACAATGCGTCCTCCCGAGAATGCGACTCTTTCATTTTCAACATCTGTGACTTGAAAGTCCGGACCAATCGTTCAGCGGCACCGTCTGACTGAGGCGAAAACGGCGCGGATGTCAGATGTTGAATATCATTGGCCTGGCAGAAAGACTGAAATTCTGCGGACATGAACTGTGGGCCATTGTCGGAAACAAGAGTCTGCGGAAGACCTTTAATGCAAAAGATAGCAGACAACGCATGGATGGTGGCGGAGGACGTCGTGGAAGACATCCGGACAACAAAAGGAAAATTACTGAAGGCGTCGACCAGAACCAACCATCGAGCATTCCAGAATGGACCAGCAAAATCAATGTGCAAGCGTTGCCAAGGGGAAGTGGCTTTTGGCCATGCAAAGACTTTCCGCGGCGGTGCGGATTGTTGTTCGGCACACGCCATGCAAGAAGAACACATATTCGTAATCGCAGCATCGATTCCGAACCAAGTACAGTGCTGACGAGCAAGTTGTTTCGTGTGCACTATACCCCAATGTCCTTGGTGAAGAAGCCGTAAGACAGAGGACTGTAACGAACGTGGGACCACGACTCGGGACTGATCATTATCAGAACGCAACAACAAAACACCACGTCGAACAAAACGTCTCTCCTTGTGAGCAAAAAATCGGCGAACCAACGGATCCTCGATCCGAGACTTTGACAAAGGCCATTGCGTAGCAACAAAACGCAAAACGGTAGCAAGGACAGGGTCAGCAGCTGTGGCTGTAGCTACACGACGAAAATCAATCGGAAACGATTCGACCACTTCATCGGTTTCCGAATCAATGAACATGCAAGCAAGTTCGGAAGAATTGAATGCTTTATCCTCAGCAACAGGCAAACGGGACAACGCATCGGCGTTTCCGTGCTTAGCAGTGGACCGATACAAGATATCGTAGCGGTACTGCGAGAGGAAAATAGACCAGCGAATGAATTTCTGCGCTGTACGCGGAGGTACAGGCTTGGTCGGATGAAAAAGCTATGTCAAAGGTTTGTGGTCTGTGATGATGGTAAAGTGACGACCATACAAGAAATCATGGAACTTAGTAACACCAAACACGAGAGCCAAAGCTTCTTCCTCTATCTGGGAATAATTTCTTTGCGCAGACGAGAGCAATTTTGACGCAAAGGCAATAGGGCGATCATGGGAGCCAACTTTGTGCGCAAGCACAGCACCGATCCCGAAATCCGATGCATCTACCATCAACAAAAGGGGTTTCTGGGGATCGAATGGCGTAAGGCAAGTATTAGAAAGCAACACCGATTTCAACTGGCGAAAGGCGCGTTCGCATTCCGTCGTCCAGACGAACGGAACACCTTTACGGCGTAAGCGATGAAGCGGAGCTGAAATGGAAGAGGCATTGCGCACATATTTATGATAATAATTAATTTTACCCAACACACTCTGTAGCTGCTTCACATTGTGAGGGGAAGGCAAATCTTGTATGGCACGGAGGTGCTCTGGACTCTGATGTATGCCTTGGGCATTGATAACATGGCCCAGGTATGGTAAGTCACGAGCAAAAAACACACATTTGTCCTTCCTCAAGCGAAGACCATTGTGTCGCAAGACCTGAAATAACGTTCGTAGGTTCGCAAGATGATCTTCTTCTGTCTGTCCGGAGATCACTATATCGTCCAGATAGTTTGCTGCAGTAGGGACCGACGCACAAATAGTTTGTAAATACTGCTGAAACAATGCAGGGGCGGATGCACACCCGAACGGCAGTCTTTTGAACCTGTACAATCCAAGATGCGTGTTAACCACCAATACGCGCTGGGATTCGTCGTCCACAGGTACTTGCAAGTACGCATCGGCTAGATCCAACTTCGAAAAATATTTTCCCGGGCACAGTTTAGCAAAAAGATCTTCCGGGCGGGGCAAAGGAAAAGTAGCAGTCACTAGTTGTGGATTCACTGTGGCCTTGAAGTCCACGCAAAGTCTCAATTTTCCGGAAGGTTTTGGCAAAATTACCAAGGGTGAGGCCCAGAGAGAAGCTTGCACACGTTCAATTACACCCTGTGATTCTAGATCGTTTAATGTTCTTGCGACCTCATCACGCAATGCGTGGGGAACACTGCGCGCTCTGAAAAATTTCGGTTGCGCGTTTACTTTCAGTTCCAAATGTGCTTCATAGTTTTTAGCGCAACCTAAGCCTGATGCAAAAATGTCTGCAAATTCGTCACATAAGCGAGAAACACTGTCTGAAGGCACAGTGTGATTCACTGATAGCACCTGATTTACAATAGACATGTTAAACAACTGAAATAAATCTAAGCCAAACAAGTTCACTGCAGTAGAAGAACGAAGAACGTAAAATGACACAAGTTTTGTTTGTCCCTTGTATGTTGCAAGAAGGCTGCACTGTCCTAACACAGGAATTTTCTGTCCTGAATATGTGGTTAGCTTAACATTTGCGGAATGCAACGGAGGTTTTCCCAGTTGTTTGTACGTGTCGTGATTGAGCAATGAAACTGCAGCTCCGGTATCGAGCTGGAATGGTATCACTTTGCCTTCAAAGTCTAAGTCCACAAAAAGTTTATTGTTCTGCTGACGACAAGAGCGACTGTTTTGTGCAATTGGAACAGACACCGGTACAGAAGCACTTGCTAATTGACGTGATTTCCGGCGACGTCGACGCACTCTTTTTGTGGGACGAACACAGTCACTGTTAGAGAAAGTGGCACTGGACGAATCGGAATTAACGACATGAATGTCCATGGGCGAAGGTCCACGATCCTTTTTTTTTTTTTTTTTTGTGGTTTTCGGGCGCACAACTTCAATGGTCATTAGCGCCCTGACTACTCTAAGAATGCACCGCGAGGCACAAGTTGACAACAACAACTAAAAGGGAAAACACAATAAAAGACAGACTGACAGGCATAGCATTAAAAAACATCATCAAATGTCCTTAGCGAGGTGTGTCAAATTGATAAAACAAAGAACACGAGCAGCTGCTCGTGGGTCATCCGCTAAAATGGCATCGAAAGTATTAGGCAGGTTAAGATCGAGGCGCAGTGTGTTAAGATCAGGACAGGACATTAAAATGTGCCTAACCGTCAGCAAGTGCCCACATGGGCAGAACGGCGCCGGCGCAGCCGTCAGCAGATGGCGATGGCTGAACCGGCAGTGTCCAATTCTTAACCTTGCTAAAACGACCTCCTCCCGCCGAGAAGGGCGTGAGGAGGACGTCCAAGCCACGGGAAGAGGTTTTAAGGCCCGAAGCTTGTTGTCGGTAAGTGCAGCCCAATCGGCATGCCACAGCGACACAACGCGCCGACAAATGACCCTGCTAAAATCGGACGAAGTGACACAACAAGAAGCTGTCCGAGGCTGGAGGACCGCAGCCTTGGCCGCGGCATCTGCAGCTTCGTTCCCAGGGATACCGACATGGCCAGGAACCCACATAAAGCTAACCGGCTTACCGACGTCCACCAGCTGCTGAAGAGAGCGTTGGATCCGGTGTACGAAAGGGTGAACCGGGTACGGATCACTGAGGCTCTGGATGGCGCTCAGGGAATCTGAGCAGATGACATAAGCAGAATGTCGGTGGCGGCAGATGTAAAGAACAGCCTGGTAGAGGGCAAAGAGCTCAGCTGTGAAGACCGAACAATGGCCATGGAGCCGGTATTGGAAACTTTGTGCCCCGACAATAAAGGAACACCCGACCCCGTCATTGGTCTTAGAGCCATCTGTATAAATGAAAGTCATGTTGTTGAACTTCGAACGAAGTTCCAAAAAACGGGAGTGGTAGACCGAACCGGGGGTGACCTCTTTTGGGAGCGAGCTGAGGTCGAGGTGAACGTGGACCTGAGCCTGGAGCCAAGGTGGCGTGCGGCTCTCGCCCACTCGAAAGGTTGCAGGGAGTGAAAAATGAAGGTGTTGAAGGAGGCGACGAAAGCGAACTCCAGGGGGTAGCAAGGCAGAGACATACAACCCGTATTGAAGGTCAAGAGAGTCGTCAAAAAAGGAACGATAAGACGGATGGTCGGGCATTGACAGTAGCCGACAGGCATACCGACAAAGCAGTATATCGCGCCGGTAGGTGAGTGGCAATTCGCCAGCGTCAGCATGAAGACTCTCTACGGGACTGGTATAAAATGCTCCGATCGCAAGTCGTAAACCCCGATGTTGTATGGAGTTGAGGCGGCGTAAGATGGATGGCCGTGCAGAGGAGTATACGAAGCTCCCATAATCCAGCTTGGAGCGGACGATCGACCGATATAGACGAAGTAGGACGGTTCGATCCGCTCCCCACGACATACCACTGAGAACACGGAGGACATTTAAAGAACGGGTACAACGGGCGGCCAAATATGACACATGTGGAGACCAGCTAAGTTTCCTGTCAAAGGTAAGGCCTAAAAATTTGATTGTCTCCACGAGTGGGAGAGCAACGGGACCGAGTCGTAAGGACGGTGGGAGAAACTCTTTGTAGCGCCAGAAGTTAATACAGACCGTCTTCTCGGCAGAAAAACGGAAGCCATTGGCGACACTCCAGGAGTAAAGACGGTCAAGAGAACGCTGAAGACAGCGCTCCAGGACACGTGCACACTGCGCGCTGCAGTAGATGGTAAAATCGTCCACGAAAAGGGAGCCTGATACATCAGCTGGGAGGCAATCCATTATTGGATTGATCGCGATGGCGAAGAGAGCGACGCTCAAAACTGAGCCCTGTGGCACCCCATTCTCCTGGCGAAAGGTGTCGGACAGGACAGAACCCACACGTACCCGAAACTGTCGATCCATTAAAAAGGAATGAATAAAAAGAGGGAGGCGACCGCGAAAGCCCCATGTATGCATGGTGCAGAGAATGCCCGCCCTCCAACAGGTGTCGTAAGCCTTCTCCAAATCAAAGAACACAGCCGCGGTCGGGCGCTTCCGCAAGAAGTTATTCATAATGAAGGTCGACAAGGTAACCAGATGGTCAACAGCAGAGCGGCGCCTTCGAAATCCACATTGTACATTGGTAAGTAGGCGTCGAGACTCGAGCAGCCAAACCAATCGAGAGTTAACCATTCGCTCCATCACTTTACAGACACAGCTGGTAAGCGAGATAGGTCGATAACTGGAAGGCAAGTGCTTGTCCTTCCCCGGCTTAGGAATCAGGACAACAATAGACTCGCGCCAGCATGCGGGAACATGTCCCTCAATCCAGATGCGATTGTATGTACGAAGAAGAAAACCTTTACCCGCAGGAGAAAGGTTCTTCAGCATCTGAATATGAATAGAATCAGGCCCTGGAGCGGAGGACCGTGATCGGCCAAGTGCGGTTTCGAGTTCCCGCATGGTGAATGGGGCATTATAACTTTCACAATTCGAGGAGCGGAAGTCAGGTGGCCTAGCCTCCTCTGCCTGTTTGCGGGGGAGGAAGGCAGGGTGGTAATGAGCGGAGCTCGAAACCTCGGCGAAAAAGCGGCCGAAGGCATTGGAGACAGCCTCAGGGGCCACAAGGACTTCATTCGCGACCTTCAAGCCAGAAACTGGGGAGTGGACCTTAGTGCCAGATAGCCGGCGCAGGCTACCCCAGACAACAGAAGAAGAGGTAGAACTGTTGAAGGTGCTTGTGAAAGAAGCCCAGCTGGCTTTCTTGCTTTCTTTAATAATACGACGACACTGTGCACGTAATCGTTTATAATTAATACAATTCGCCACTGTAGGGTGGCGCTTAAAGGTGCGTAAAGCACGTCGACGAGCACGTAAAGCATCTCTACATGCTGCGGTCCACCAGGGGACCGGTACGCGACGTGGAGAAGAAGTAGGGTGAGGGATGGAATATTCAGCAGCAGCGAGAATGACTTCCGTGAGGTGTGCGACCTGACGATCGCAGCTTGTGAAGGTTTGATCCTGAAAGGTAGCCCTGGAAGAGAAGAGCTCCCAGTCTGCCTTGGAGATGGTCCAACGAGAGGAGCACGGAGAGGGAGTATGCTGCAGGAGATGGATAACACACGGGAAATGGTCGCTCGAATATGTATCAGAAAGTGCATACCACTCAAACCGGCGTGCAAGTTGGGGAGTACATATAGAGAGGTCTAAATGGGAATAGGTGTGAGATGTGTCCGAAAGAAAAGTAGGGGTGCCAGTATTGAGGCAGACAAGATCGAGCTGGTTGAAAAGGTCTGCTAACAAGGAGCCCCTCGGGCAGGATGCTGGAGAGCCCCAAAGGGGATGGTGGGCATTGAAGTCTCCAGTTAACAAAAATGGTGCAGGTAGCTGAGCAATAAGTTGCATCACGTCTGCCCTGGTAACGGCAGATGACGATGGAGTGTAAACGGTACAAAAGGAAAACGTAAAAGTGGGGAGAGTAATGCGGATGGCAACTGCCTGCAGGCCGGTGTGCAACGTGATGGGATCGTAGTAAATATCGTCCCGGACCAGCAACATAACCCCTCCATGAGCTGGGATACCTACCACAGGGGGTAGGTCAAAACGCACAGAGGTGTAGTGTGCCAAGGCAATTTGATCGCATGGGCGTAGCTTCGTTTCCTGGAGGGCTACGACAAGCGGACGGTGCAAGCGGAGCAGCAACTTCAAGTCCTCTCGGTTGGAGCGAATGCTGCGAATATTCCAGTGAATAAGTGCCATCGTAAGAAAAGAAAGATGAGAGAAGTGGTCACCTCGAAGGTCGCTTAGGGCCTGGCTTCGAGCGAGCACTGCCGCCGCTATCAGTAGGCGGACAGTCATCGTCCATTGGGTCTATAGGGTCATCGGCCATCTCGGGAGGATGGCCGGGAGGGGGAGCTTCCTCCGCCAGTGAACGGCCAGATGTACGGCGACCAGCGGTGCGGCCAGGCGAAACGGATGACGGCCTGGGGCGGCAGCCGCTGGGTGGCGCAAGAGAGAAAATGCGCCGTGGCGGGGAAGGAGAACTGTGCTTCCTATGCGCCTTTTTGGAAGGACGTGTAGTGGAAGTACCGGTCGAAGGCTGTGAGGTCGAGGTACGGAGGAAGTCTGCACGGGATGGTTCCTTCTTGAAGGCCCGTGCATCTGACTTCGGTGTCTTCGTTTTAGCAGAAGCTGAAGAAGGTGCTCGTGTCTGTGGGGTGATGGGAGGAAGAGGAGACGTCGACCGCGCGATCTTAGCACTGGCCGAACGGACGACCGTGGTGCTGAAGGTCAGATCGCATGTCTGGGTTGCTACCTCCCGGGTAGTCCGAGGAGAGGCGAAGACAGTACTGTATTTCCCCGCTGGGAGCAGCGTGGGCTTCCTACTAGCCAATAGCTTGCGAGCAGCCGAGGTGGACACTTTCTCTTTGACCCGAATTTCCTGGATACAGCGTTCTTCCTTATAGACAGGACAGTCGCGGGAGGATGCTGCATGGTCACCCTGACAGTTCACACAACGAGGAGACGGAGGTGGACAGTCACCCTCATGGGCATCCCTGCCACAGGTGACACATTTAGCCGCATTGGAACAAGACTGTCGAGTGTGATTGAAACGCTGACACTGGTAGCAGCGCGTAGGTGTCGGGATATAGGGGCGAACAGAAATAACCTCGTAGCCCGCCTTGATGCGCGATGGCAGCTTAACACTATCGAAGGTCAAGAAAATTGTCCGGGTCGGTACAAGGTCATTGTTGACCTTTTTCATGACCCTATGGACAGCCGTCACGCCCTGCTCAGCGAGGAATGATTGAAGCTCCTCGTCAGTCAATCCGTCGAGGGAGTCAGTATAGACCACACCACGAGACGAATTCAAAGTTCGGTGGGCCTCCACCCGGACAGGGAACGTGTACAGGAGGGTGGCCCGAAGCAGTTTTTGTGCCTGAAAGGCATTCTCAGTTTCCAGTAATAAGGTGCCGTTACGCAACCTGGTACAGGATTTGACAGATCCGGCTATGGCATCTACGCCCTTCTGAATAACGAAAGGGTTGACAGAGGAAAAATCCTTTCCGTCCTCAGTTCGAGAAACTACGAGGAACTGTGGGGCAGGCGGTAGTACTTTTGTCACTGTTGGCTGGTCACGTTTCCGTTTTTGGGTCGAAGTCGAAAGAGATGGAGTAGAATCCATTGCGGAGGAATCCCCCATGATTGCCAGCGTCTCCGATGGCGCGCTCCTTCCTTGTGGGGACCCTCTCAGAGGGCACTCCCGCCTTAGGTGAATGTTTACACCTCAGGTCACACCTCCCGAGAAACAGACGGAGGGACCAATCGGCATGGTCAGAAGGTATCAGCTCAGGCAATCACCCCTCCCCGGGCCTGGCCTTTACCAGGGGGTACGCGCGTGCCTTACATGTCTACCCAGGGCAGGGACTTACGCGTTACCCCGTCACCGGCTACGCGTGCGAACGCGTGGGTCGGCCTTCAGACATGCACAGGGAGGAAGGAAGAAGAGGAAAAAGAAGAGAGAGAGGGAGAAAGAGGACAGACTGTCTCAAACGCCGAGGCGGAGACCAGAGAAGGCAAGGAGAAGAAGGCAATGAGAAAGCAAGGGGAAGAAGGCAATAAGAAGGCAAGGAGAAGAAGGCAATGAGAAGGCAAGGAGAAAAAGGCAATGAGAAGGCAAGGAGAAAAAGGCAATGAGAAGGCAAGGAGAAGGCAAGGGAAAGAGTAAGGAAGACAGTGAGGTGGAGAAGAGCAAAGAAAGGAACCAACAAAAGGAAGGAAGAAACGAGAAGTGAAAAAACCAAAAGGACCACGATGATAGGTCGTGGAACCGTCCGTCTCCGGACGCAGGCGCGAACTACCCCCGTGAGGGGGATGGACTCCTTTTAGTCGCCTCTTACGACAGGCAGGAATACCGCGGGCCTATTCTAATCCCCGGACCCGCAGGGGGGGTCCACGATCCTGAGTGTCCTTGGTTCGATTCCGGCGCGAAGCAAAGGGCCTGGAATGATTGTGATTGTCTGATCGGAGCTTTTTCTGGCAAACACTTTGATCATGTCCTTTCCTATTGCAGAAAAAGCAAATAGCTTGGCGTGACGGGCAATGTTCACGCGAATGTCTAGTAGCACACCGCGGGCATGATTTCACTGCATTTGTGTGCTGGCGCGGCACACCTGGTTTAGCGCGCGGCGGCAGCTGTGCGGACGTACGCGAGGGCAGTTGACCGGGCCGCGTAGCGCGAGCGCGCCCGGCGGGCCGGTTAATGTTACACACAGCTGGCGAAGTTTCAAAAGATTCCTGAGCACAGTCAAGTGTCTTGTCTATCCAATATGTCTATCACTTGTTGAAGGGAGGGATTAACTAGTTTCAAAATGTGCTCCCGTATGCGAACATCAGAAACGTTCTGTGCAATTGCATCACGCACCATTGTATCTGAATAAGAAAGACCACAGTCACAGTCAAAAGAACACTCCCTAGTAAGTCCTTGCAATGTTGCTACCCACTTCCTATTAGTTTGACCGGCCGTACGTTTTGTACGAAAAAACGTATACCGTTTTGCAACCACATTAACTGTTACTTTGAAATAGGCATCTAAAGCAGACAAAATTTCCTCGTAGGACAGAGTTGCTACGTCGCGTCGGGGAAACAATTTCACTATCACACGGTAGGTGGACACACCGACACAAGAAAGCAAAAACGGCTGCCGCTCATTACCTTGAATTCTGTATGCGGCGAGGTGGAAGGCAAACTGGCGGGACCATTCCCGCCACGTCTCGTGGTTCGGGTCGTAGTGCCTAAAAGGCGGTGCAACGGCAGGTTTTGGCTGCGGTACCGGTGAAGCGGCGGCGGCCGCATCGGTTTGAATGGCACGTTGACCCTGGACGAGCTGTCCAAGGGCATCCAATAACGCCTGCGTCTGCTGATTCTGCAAGCGATAAAATTCGGACAGTACACCTGGCGAAGCCATGACACAAGTAAATGTAAGCAATCAGAAAGAATACTTTAACTCGTCGCCAATGAAGTGGACTGACAAGGCAGCCAGTCCACAGTGACGGGTAGCCGAAAGAAAGGCACGCGTACACACACACGCCGACGGGCGTCAAGTACTGGAACAGGCTACGTAATTAATGCTATGAAGAAAAGTACGTAGCTGGATTAATACTTATCTTTAATCAATCATTGTGGTACATCGCTCTTGACTATACACAGGAGACTTTAATTACAATCACTGTAAGGCTAATGGCGCCTTGCTAGTTCGTAGCCATTAACTTAGCTGAAGGCTATTCTGTCTCTCGGCTAATGAGAGAGAAAGGCTTCGTACAACTGGGCCGAGTGCTTGTTCGTATCACGAGACCTGCCTTGTGGTGGCGCTAGGTCTGCGATCACACAGTGGCGACACGCGGGTCTGACATGTACTAAATGGACCGCGGCCGATTTAATCTACCACCTAGCAAGTGTGGTGTCTGGCGGTGACACCACACATAGTGCTCAGAGCCATTTTTGAACCACATATTTTCAGTGGGGTTGAGGTCTGGTGATTTTGGCACGAAAAGAAGTTTTATTCTTTACTGACCTTGGAACCAGTTCTGGATGGCTCTACTATTATGAATCGGGCTATGGTCCTGTAAAGAAATGATCATCCATTAACATAGAAATTAAATATTTCTGGCTAATACTATGAATTTCCATACTGTGAAAAAATTCGACAACTGCATTGGCTGTGTAGTCTAAGCTACAGGCTTATAAATTATTCGGAGGATTCCACATTGCAAAATCCTTTGCTGATAGCTGTTGACAAAAACCTACATTGACAAGGGGAGGGCGCAGGGACGGGGATCAGAATATAGTTTAAGGCGTCAGTTACAGGGCGCAGGTAGGACTTCTTTCGCAATATGCCGTCCTCCTGTGCTTTGGTAATGATGAGGTGGGGTGTAAGTTGTTCAATACAGTGCAGCAGTCTGTTGAACTGTTGGACACTGTTGCATGGTTGTAAATCTAATCTGCTTCGCTTATTCAAAACGATTGCTAGCCTTCACTATACAGTTCTTTTTTCTATCTCTCCACTGAAAAAAGATATATAGAAGAAAGAAATCCGTTATATAGCGAGATATTCTCTACGAACTTTGCACGTGCTCGTTCTCTCAATGTGTTGCATTTACTGAAGGAGACCGTGGCCGCCGACGTCGCCTGTTCACACCTCGTGTTAAAGCGTCCAGCGCTCGGAGTAAACGCCTACAGTTGAGATAAACAGCTGATTTCATGAATGTTAGTGAAATAAGTCATCCCTTCATATTATTGAGAACTAAATACCACTACGAGTACATATCTTTATGTAATGCTCATTGCTCAAGAACAATTCGTGTATGCACCGTTGCTGTTATGGCTAAGATCATAAAATCTGTAAATTGTAACCCAATTTATATATGTGCATGCGGCTACGGAGTATTAAACATGAAAACAATTTGTTTCTTTGTCATATAATTTTTAATCAAGGCAATGCAGGCAGTTGTCAGCTGATATCAAAACTTGAATGTAAAGGAGGAATAAAGAAAAAGATTTACGAGAAACAAATCTCGTGAACAACTGTGTACTATTTTGGAAACGTGCTGAGGCGGCTATCTCACAATTTCAAAGAAAAAGAGAAAACCATCCTGTCCACTTTCCGAGGACGGTATTTCCTGATAGAAAGCACACTAGGGTGAAAGTGGCTGGCATAAACGAGCGCGAACGACCTGGAATTAGATGATACAGACCTCGCCTCTCCTGTTTGACAGATGTGTTATCATTCACCCATGCCAGGGGGTGAGAAAATACACTTACGAAACGTTGAACACATTTTAATTTTACATGTGCACATTACTGCGCAATTATAATCTAAGTTACGAGAAGCGACCTGGAGAAAAAGAGTGTATACCTTGGGGAATATGTTATAGATGACGATTGTAATTTTAGTAAAGTACTGTAAAGTATATTTTATCTTATGCTTAACTTTAAAAGAAAAATCAGCCAAGGCATTCAACAGTGAAAATTACAGCATGCCTCCAAGAAACATAGGAATATCGTACAATTTTAATAAAAGGAAATATAGATCGGTTTATTGGGACAGGCCTATTCGGGAACAAAATAAGAATAACTAAATCAGTTACCGGTTTCTATGTGCTGCTAGTTAAAAGAGAAGAAATGAACCGATAAATAAATAATTCCTTCATTGACATAGGAATGGTTCGAAATGGAAGGTATAATTTTACTATTATAAAAACTGGCCTGGACTGAGTTGATTGGTTCCAATTTTTGAATACATTGGAGCCCAATAACAAATACAAATAGAATGAAATAGGAATATAAAGTCTGGAAATGAGTATGGACGTCCTTTGTCTACATATCTGCTTCGGATACAGGATATTAAAAACAAATAAGCCACATTTCGAGAGGTGATAGGATGGACAGAAACAAGACAAACATATCCACTAAACAAAAGAAATGAGTCTGAAATCAATATCTTAAGAGCATTGAGCACTTCTTCACCTTTACTACTGTGAAACACATCTGTTGTTCTACTTAAAACACTTCTCTTATACTGAAGAAGTTGTAGCTCTTACAATATGCAGGTTGTCTTCTTTTAGTCCATGCTACCGACTCGCAAAGTATTGAATACCACTTCCCTTAACATCATATATATATATATATATATATATATATATATATATATATATATATATATTACAGAAGCAATACAAGCAACGGAACAGGAAACATTAACAGTTAAATTCAATTGTGAAAAGATACGCTGCATCACATTTGTTAACGATTTCCTAATAGTTCCAGATTTAGAAACAGAATGAACAACATTTTGCAGGTATTATCTGAAAATCGAGAAAAGAATAACACTGGAATGTGAGAACAACAACAAATGGCAATGGCAATGAGAAAAAGTAATAAACATATGAACACAGCAATAAAAACTGATGGCATTAAAAGTACAGCACTTCAGGACCAGAATGAGAGAGAAATAGATGCTTAACAAAAGTAAAGCGAAGAACAGCGATGGCAAACCATTTATGTTTACGAATAATATTCTTTGAAGTAAACATACAAGTGATAGAAATATAGAAACACACTGCAAAATGGATGATGTGGAGTACTCTTTCCTTTGGAAGTGAAAGATGGGATCCGAAAAAATAAAGTATCGTCCACCTACAGGTCACAGGATGCTGAATGTAGCGGAAAATGACCAAAACAAGGTCGCAGAGTCGTATAAGAATTAACTGTGGACAGAAACCTAAGAAGAGAAAATGTAATGGCTGGAAGCATTATCCTCGTGGGCGGTATACCAAACGCTAAAAACATTTGCGTGTTAATGCAAATATTCACAAATTCAAGGGTCACATTTATTTATCAGATGGGGGATGAACTACTAAAATCATGGTATAGGGAACTGTTTATTATTTTGTGCCTACTACAAATGTAAAGTCACTAACAGCATAAACTGATAACTTTATGGAGAAAATTTCGTGTCTCACTTGAACAGGGGCGTCGCTACAGGAAGAAAATATTTTATCATCCGAAAAGATTACTCTACTCCAGTCAAAGCCGATATATTCTGCTGAAAAAGCAATGCGGTCAGCCCTCTGGTAATAGATTAATTGCTGCTTTATAACAGCTCTCCGACAATATAATCCGACGTCTTTCAGTCTCCTCGTAACAGTCTTTCCGCTTCCGGGAAACTGAGATATCTCTTTCAGGGGACGGTTACTGAGGAATGGATAGGCACATATATTCACCAAAACACGTTAATCCTCTGCTGCGGTAGACACACGGAGCCGTCCACTTCCTTTTTTCCGCCCTATATAGCCCCTTTCCTTGTATCCTTTCCACCAGCGTCTAGCTGTTCTTGCCGGTACTCCACACTTTTCTCCAGGTTCTGATGTCGAGTAGCTGCCAAGCTCAATCAGTGCTACCACACGCACCCTGCTCTCTCGATTCCAGTACGATTGCACTGCGACAGTTGCCCTCGTGACGCTACTACGCGTTTTATAAAGAGAACCATTTACAACTCAGTGGAGAAAGGAAGACTAACAAAATTAAAGAATATCTTGTTTCAGTTATCTGTCACACACAAATATAAACTTCGTTAAAATGCTTTGTCAAGGATCACTATTAAGAAAGAAACGACAGACAATAGGCAAGATATTAAACAAAGGCTTTGTTTGATAGTCATGTGCTGATGCTGTCTGAATAAATTATGCCAGTAGATAAAAAACGGTTTAGATTTGAGACCTAACCCTCGAGGGGGTCTGCTTAATAAATTCCAAGCAAATACACAAAAAACATCTCAAAAAGGGTTCGAACAACTACTTTCATGCAGAGACATTCATTTGGGGTCTGTTCTGCCAAACAAAAGGATAACATCATCGAAACAATGATCAGGCTACTTAGTATATAATAGAGCATACACACTTCAAGGAGGAAACTTGTGAAGACACAGACCTCCTCGTTATCCACATGTGCGGCATATCTTTCGTGTTAACGAAAGTAATATACCAGACTGTAGCGCCTAGAACCGCACGGCCACCCCGGCCGGCCTCTCTCAAATGAAATGAATGCCGTGTGGAATAGAATATTTGTTGACTGCGTCTCTTCTTGCTTCCATCCCTACTAACTTATTTCTTCATTCTCGAGATAATCATGACATTCTATATGTATGCTGCCAAAGATTGCACGTGGACACATTCGACATCGACGTGCAAAGTGTTTGATATTTTACATTATATTCAGTTAAAATAAGCTTTCGATGTATTTTTACTTCGTTTGTATTTTGAGATGATTATGAACGTTACGGAAAATTATCTCCCATGCTTTATGCTGAATGAGAAACGCTGAATCATCCGTTTTGCTTTCCCTGCGTTGTAATGATATAATGTCGGCGTCAACAGCCTTCTTCCACGCCGGCAGCTGAAACTTAATTCATTCTGGATTAATGATAATTGAATGCCTCAAATGTATACATAGCCCACAAGGCGGCGTCAGAAACTATCAGGGAAGAACGCCGCATAAAAACCAAACGTGCGCGCGCGTCTCCCCTCTGAAGAACCGTTGAAAGGTGGCTACACTGAGCCACAGCGCCAGAGATTGCGCCAAAGAGTATTATTCAGCCGCCTCCACTGGCAGTGCTTGGGGAGAACTCGTAGTAGTCAGTGCTTGTTGAGATGTGCTAGTGAAAAGTGCTTGCTGAGATGTGGTAGTGAAGAGTGCTTGTCGAGAGGTCGTGGTGGAGAGTTCTTGTTGAGATGTGGTAGTAGAGAGTCGGTGTGGAGATATATTGTAATGATTAGAGTGATTTTCGTCAATATATGAAGGTAAAAGAAAAAAAAATTTCCTTTTCTTTTTATTATCTCTGTCTTAAATAATGCAGCATTACAGGTTCAGTCAACAAAGCATCTGGCTTGTGTTCTTGTATTAGAGTGTAATTCTGCTTTCCTTACGCAATTATAGTATTTCTATTTTTTAATTACTTCAGTATAAATGATATTTAAAATTTCTTGCCTAATTGAAGAAGAACCGTGCCAGATGTGTACGTTGAGTCATACTTCCACACACAGAACAGTTATACTTGTGCTTTGGTTTCGTAGGTTTTATAGTTGCTGGGGACATAATTAATTAATTGTGTTAACGGAAATTTTCCTTCATTCTTTGTTGTTGTTCTATGCAGTCAGATTGCGTACTAAGACTAGTCAGGGCCAACCGTTCACGAGACACAGCGTAATCGGACATACAGGTACGAAAAATAAAAATTATTTTCAAACTTAATAATTAAGCCCCCATGCACCGTATCGAACAATCACGACAAGCATTTCGCTAAAGAGCTGCCTCGTAAGAGAGCTGAGAATTGGCAGCGTCGTGCCCGGAATTACGTCGCTAAATCCACTTGGAATTCGTTTTTCACATCGAAGACTCATACGATATAATCCACTGTAAGATGAGACACTTAGAAAGTATATTTCATTTCTGGAATCCAAGAACGGCATTCTTCACATAAGTAACACCTGTTTGTGTGTTTAATGTTGCGTTTTGAGGCTCAGGCAATATCGCAATGACTACAGTCCGCCTTTTGCCGCCAGTGTGTCGTTAGCTCAGCAATTCCCTTATGCGTTACGATGCTGGTGCTATATGAAATGGCAGTTCCAATCTCGGTGAACGCTGCTGAACACAACGTTTTATTTTCAATTTCAACTAATGGAGCTACAAACTGCTAAATCTGGAGAATGCCTCTACACATGAATCTTCTTGCAATTTCGACTTAGTAAATTATGTTAATATCATGAATGTCAGTTTTGCAAATGCCAAGGTGCTTCCGAAAAGATTCAAACCTACTGTCAACGATTCGAATTTGAGTTTTGTTTGTCATGTCAGGAGGTTGTTTATGAAGTGAACATGTGGATAAATATAGTTCCTCTCTTCTAAATTTTGCAATAGCATTTAACTGTAGACGTTTGCTGACACCGGCGTTAGCAGTTCCTTTCCATTCTATGAAACCTCAAAATCGTTAACTTTTTCTGGTTTAAATCTGATGACCTTAACTATGACTTCCGATCAACGTTAAATACTTCCTGAATCCACACATGGAACTCCAACTGTGCAGTGTTCCTGCACTGCTACAGAGCATGCATTGCAAGGTATTCACACAGTTTATCCCATTGACTTACCATAAGGAATGAAACAAAAACTGCAATACACTTTGCACCACAGTCGCTTACCCTGGCTTGACGAAAACATCCGAACATTGGCCAGAAGTTGCATTAATAATGGACTTCGAAAGGAAAAGAAAGATGTATGAAGCATTTCTAAATTCATCGAATGTAGTGAGGTGGTTTGATTTCGTCTAAGTCTGTAAAATTAAATTCGGACCATGCGCAGCTCTTACCGATTAATGTAATACAATCATGGACTGTGCGGCTGGTCCCGGCGGAGGTTCGAGTCCTCCCTCGGGCATGGGTGTGTGTGTTTGTCCTTAAGATAATTTAGATTACGTAGCGTGTAAGCTTAGGGACTGATGACCTTAGCATCTAAGTCCCTTAAGATTTCACACACGTTTGAACATTTTTGAATGTAATACAGTACCAATCTACTAATCAGGGCGTCGGTCTATGTTGCTTTCGAGCGTGAATGGAAATCGTAGAAATCTTCTACGGAGCAACATTTAATAATAATAAAGCGTTTTAAATAATCAAAAGCGATGAGCGGCAGCAGGCGCTGTCGATAAAGAACGGGGGAGTGCAGCGCCGCTGCTGTCGCCACGGCCGCTACCAGTAGCCAGCAAATGGATCCCGGAGCTTTGCCGCATACGGCGTGCAGAGGAGGACACTCTGCAAGAAATCTGCCGCAAAATGGTTACTGGATAAAAGTTTGTTATCGGTGTGATAGTAAGTGAAATAGATTGAATCTGCAGTACCATTACATTCATGTCTTCAGCATTAAGTTGGAAGAGGCTATAAAATTTTTTTTCGGCAACTAGTATCGATTCACAGACATTGTAGACAGAAACAGCGCATGGTACCGCTATACCACGGGCGTAAACATTGTATGGTTCGTCTTACATGGTACAAGACGTCATCCAGGAAGTGCCGCAGTCTACAGTGTTGCCAGATTGTGCAGATTGCCGGACTTAGAGAATTAGCGAGTTGGCCAGTTAATTTGTCCCATGTCGCGATCGGCGCGGACTTAGCTTCTGCAGCGGCCGGCCGCCGGCCGCCGGCCGAGTTTTATGTCAAAGAGTGTACCTTGAAGATATTTTTAAAGCCAAGATCGCAGTAAAAGTGGTTTTCCATTGACCGGTTTCTGCAGGTACGACTGCCATCTTCAAATTTTAAAAGCTCTTTTAGTTGTACATTTTGAGGCACAATGGAACATGATGTACAACCAAAAAGTTTTTAAAGAGCTGAAAATGACAGTCTCACTTCTCGAAACTGGCCAATAGAAAATAATTTTGATCGCTATATTTGCTATAAAAATTTCGTTAGTTAGTACCTATTAGATGTTTTAGTTTTATTATGAATAATTCCGACGTAATTGTTATGTGTATCTGGCGAGAAAAGATGCAGGTTCTGGCCACCAAGGGCTGTTGCATAACGATTTGATTCACGGATCCAGTTATATGGCTCCTTCCACGTATAGTGATTTTACGGCCTTGACGTGTGGGCCTGAAGATGGCATCAATGTAATGCCGAAAGTGGTAGCACATAAAAAGTTCATAAAATAAATTTCTGCAATACACACAGCTGTTGGTAAATTATTGCATAAAAAAAGAAAGATGTGGGTTCGATCTATTAAGCTTCTTCCAGATGCTAGGTACGCCTGTGCCCTTTAGTAAAACTCCTAAGTACTTTCTCTTGATATTCGCCAGAAATTTTGTAATCGATTTGTTTCCGGTTTCATTTTCTTTGTTATAGTGATTTACATTTATGTACCTTTGAAGGGACTTGCAATTCATTATTCCACGTGGAAATTTTATCCAAGGTGTTCTGCATTCCCTTGAGACCGACCAATGGTGATACTATCCTATAGATTACAACATCGCAATGAGATATAAGGTCCTGTCACTCTAATACTGGACATGGGATAACCACGCACATATGGTACGTGGCAGCACTAGCTGTGGAGAGTATATAAAGCATACCGGAGGGACGTAGATCCCAGTGTACTCATTCCAGAATGAAATTTTCACTGTGCAGCGGAGTGTGCGCTGATATGAAACCTCCTGGCAGATTAAAACTGTGTGCCCGACCGAGACTCGAACTCGGGACCTATGCCTTTAGTGGGCAAGTGCTCCACCATCTGAGCTACCGAAGCACGACTCACAACCGGTCCTCACAGCTTTAGTTCTGCCAGTACCTCGTCTCCTACCTTCCAAACTTTACAGAAGCTCACCTGCGAACCTTGCATAACTAGCACTCCTGAAAAAAAGGATATTGCGAAGACATGGCTTAGCCACAGCCTTGGGGATGTTTCCAGAATGAGATTTCTACTCTGCAGCAGAGTCTGCACTGATATGAAACTTCCTGGCAGATTAAAACTGTGTGCCCGACCGAGACTCGAACTCGGGACCTTTGCCTTTCGTGGGCAAGTGCTCCACCATCTGAGCTACCGAAGCACGACTCACGCCCCGTCCTCACAGCTTCACTTCTGCCAGTATCAGCCAGTATCAGCGCACACGCCGCTGCAGAGTGAAAATCTCATTATGGAAACATCCCCCAGGCTGTGGCTAAGCCATGTCTCCGCAGTATCCTTTCTTTCAGGAGTGCCAGTTCTGCAAGGTTCGCAGGAGAGCTTCTGTAAAGTTTGGATGGTAGGAGACGAGATACTGGCAGAAGTAAAGCTGTGAGGACCGGTCGTGAGCCGTGATTCGGTAGCTCAGATGGTAGAGCACTTGCCCGCGAAAGGCGAAGGTCCCGAGTTTGAGTCTCGGGCGGCACGCAGTTTTAATCTGCCAGGAGGTTGCAGTGTGCTCAGGTCGCGATGCGGAAACGGGTTTATCTGACGTCCAAAAGGCCGTTATCATTGTCTTTTTGGCCAAAAGCTGGAAACATTTCCGAAACGGCTAAGTTTTGTAATTTCTTCACGTGCTGCCACGGTCAAAGTATATGATGCATGCTAAAATGGCGCTATTCGAAACCGGCACCGAGGCAACTGTAGGGCACCAAGCGCCGTTGATGACAGTGGTCAAACGTGTAGGTCAGTCTGTAGGGGCTAATAGACATGTCAGTTAAGTCCCATAAGATTTCACGCACAATAGACGTGCAACTGTTGAGGAACTGACCAACCAGATGAATCAAGGCGCTACCAACAGTCTCTCTCCAGCGAACGTTCAGTGAACGTTGCTGCGTATGGATCTCCGCAGCAGACGCCTGGTTCGTGCACCCATGCTGATTGCTGCTCATCGGTGATGTATCTGCACGCTAATGCCACAACTGGACGTCCATTGTTTGATGACAGGTCGTCTTTTTCGATGAATCACGTTATATGCTCTATCGGAGTGGAATGTTTGAAAGGAAACACACTTCAACAATCTAAATCTACAAATATGTTCCGCTAGCCACCAAGCGGTGTGTGATAAAGGGTACTATTGGCGCCAAACTCATATTCCCCATCCCTCTGTTCCACTCGCGGATCGCGGGAAAAAGACTGAACGCCTCAGTACGAGCTCTAATTTCCCTTATCTTTAGTGCTGATCATTGCGCGATTTGAAAGTTGGCGGAAATAATATATGCTCTACATTCTTGGCGAAGTTCGGATTTCGGAATTTAGTGAGCAGTCCCTTCCATTTAGTGCGCCGTCTATCTGCAAGTGTGTCCCGCTTCAAACTTTATATGAGATTTTTAACGCTCTCGCGATGCACCAGTCACGAATCTTACCGCTCTTCTTTGGACCTTCTCAATCTCTTGAATCAGACCCAACTGGTAAGGGTCCCACACAGACGAACAATACTCTAAGACTGGACGAACTAAAGTATTGTAAGCAATTTCCTTTGTTTAAGGACTGCATCGCTTCAGGATTCTACCAATAAACCGCAAACTACAGTTCGCCTTATCGGTTACTTGTGTAATATGATCGTTCCATTTTAGATCATTTCGAATAGTCACACCCAGACACATGACGGATGTTACCGCTTCTAAAGATTGGGCATTTTTTTTGTACTCGTACATTAATAGGGACTTTCGATTTGTTACACGCAGTTGGTTACACTTACTAATATAGAGATAACTGCCAGTCATTACACCACGCATTCATTCTCTGCAAATGATCATTGATTTGTTCACAACTTCCGTGTGATACTACTTTTCTGTAGACTACAGCATCATCGGCAAACAGTCTAATGCCACTGTCAAAACCATGAGACAGATCGTTTATGTAAATCGTAAAAAGCAGCGGACCGATACGCTACCATGGAGCACACCTGAAGTTACGCTTGTTTCTGTTCAAGTCACCCCGCTCAGGACGACATGCTGCCCTCTGTCTGTTAGAAAACTTTCTATCCAGCCGTATAAATCACAGGATAGACCGTAAGCGCGCACTTTTTGGAGCAAGCGACAGCGCGGAACTGAGTCGAACGCCTTTAGAAAGTCGAGGAATATGGCATCAACCTGGGAGCCGGCATCTAGAGCCTGTTTTATATCACGCACAAAGAGGACCAACTGTGTCTCTCATGACCGCTGTTTCCTAAAACCGTGTTGGTTTCCGCAGATGAGCTTCTCAGAGTCTAGAAAGGTCACTATGTCTGAAAACAAAATATGTTCCATGATTCTACGACAAATCGATGTCAGTGAAATTGGCCGGTAATTATGTGCATCCGATTGTCTACCCTTTTTATACATTGCTATGACCTGGACCTTCTTCCAGTGATGTGGAACTTTCAGCTGTTCCAATGATCTCTGAAAGATGGCCGGCCTCTCTGGCCGAGCGGGTTTAGGCGCTTCAGTCCGGAACCGCGCTGCTGCTACGGTCGCAGGTTCGAATCCTGCCTCGGGCATGGATGTGTGTGATGAACTTAGGTTAGTTAGATTTAAGTAGTTCTAAGTGTAGGGGACTGATGACCTCAGTACTTGGAGCCATTTGAACCATTTGATTTCTGATAGATGATGGATAAGAATGGTGCTATATTTTTAGCATAGTCAACATGAAATGTTACAGGGATACCGTCTGGGCCACATGTTTTCCTGGCATCTAGGGATATTAACTGTTTTACAATCCCAGATACACTAACCATTATGTCAGCCATCCTTGCGTTTGTTCGATAATTGAAAGGGAGAAAGGGGGAATGGTGCTGCAGTCCTCTACCGTAAACAAGTTTATAAAACCTAGATTTAGAATTTTGGCCTTCAGTTTGTGATCATCCGTTACATTACCCGCACTGTCAGCAAGAGAATGTATTGAAGGGTCGAGGCTGGAGACCAAAGGAGAGAGCATTATGAGCTGACGAGTGTTTTCGGGCATTCTTTGGGTGTTCTCGCCATTCGTAGATCAACATAAATAACATTTGTCTTTGGGAACCATGTCCACCTCTCCATGCAGTTCGCTTTTCCCTCGGCGCGATGGCACCTACCAACAAGACAATGCAAAGTGTGACATAGCTCGCAATAGACGTGCATGGTTCAGCCCCAGGGCGAGCTTACAGTGCTCCCGTGGCCACACGAAACTCCCCGGATTTAAACCCAACCGGGAATGTGTGGACTACCTCGATCGGGCTGTTTACGCCATGCAACCTCAACAGTGAAACCTAGCGCAGCTGGTCACGGCATTAAAGTCGGCACGACTCTATATCACTGTTGATGACTTCCAGAACCTCATTAACTCTCTTCCTGCACGTCTCGCAACGGTTGAGAATGGTTCAAAAGGCTCTAAGCACCATGGGACTTAACATCGGATGTCATCAGTCCCCAAGAGGTAGAACTACTTAAACCTAAGGCCATCACACACATCCATGCCCAAGACAGGATTCGAAGCTGTGACCGCAGCAGCAGCACAGTTCCGGACTGAAGAGCGTAGAACCGCTCGGCCACAGCGGCCGGCTTCTCGCAGCGGTCCTCGCTATAAAAGGCGACTATTCAAACTTCTGGCAACTGGTCAGATTGACATGACCGGACCGTGTAATATACACTACTGGCCATTACAATTGCTACACCACGAAGCTGTGGTATGCAAACGATTAGCTTTTCAGACTATTCGCACGTCTCGGTCACCTCTTGTTCGCATTGGCGGCACCTTGAACAGTGGACATTACATTTCAGATGTGTTACGAGCCTTGGCCCTACCCTTCATTCGATACCTGCGAAATCCTACATTTCAGCAGGATAATGCACGACCGCATGTTGCAGGTCCTGTACGGGCCTTTCTGGGGGAAATGTTCGAATGCTGCGCTGGTCAGCACGCTCTCCAAATCTCTCATCAATTGAAAACGTTTGGTCAATGGCGGCCATGCAACTGGCTCGTCACAATACGCCAGTCACTACTCTTGATGAACTGTGGTATCGTGTTGAAGCTTCATGGGCAGCTGTACCTGTACACGCCATCCAAGCTCTGTTCGACTCAATGCCCAGGCGTATCAAGGGCGTTATTACGGCCAGAGGTGGTTGTTCTGGGTACTGATTTCTCAATATCTATGCACCCAAATTGTGTGAAAATGTAATCACATGTCAGTTCTAGTATGATGTATTTGTCCAATGAATACCCGTTTATCATCTGCATTTCCGCTTGGTGTAGCAATTGTAATGGCCACTAGTGTACAAACTACGGTTTGATGGAAGAGAGAGTCATGAAGTGTGCAACACGTCTCACTTTCGGCAGGTGCGCGTGGAACTTCTGCCTGGCGAGGGTGCCGTTCAACCTGGAAGAGCACCGGGAACGACGCCACGCGCCAACGCCGGCCCCCGTCCCGCCGCCGCCGCCGCCCCCACGGCGCCTGCCGCCCCTGCACCGCAGCCAGCGGCGGCACTTCCCCAAGCTGGCCTCGGCGTCGCATCTGGACGGCATCTTCACTGGGCGCGACCCTGAAACCAGCGCTTAGCCTGTCGAATGTACTATCGTCGTGTACTAACATAAATTAAATCTACCACATTACGTGTACCTACTATTCGCAATATGTGTCTGTCGATTTATCCCTTAAAGCGTAGAAGTATATGAAACAACGTTGTACCTTCTATGAGCTGTTCGTACAGTAACATGAAGATAGAGCAAAGAAACTGGATAGTTTCATTCTGCAGTAAAATATCGAGTGGTTGTAATTAAAACGCAGCTACTGACAGAGATCCAATATGGGATGTAATTATCGTCTGGCAGAGAAACTTGGTAGGCAGTCTAATGCATTAATTTGGAACCGATTTACGCTCTAGAAAGAAATAAGTTCTACTTTCGGCCGCGAGGTGCAAATCTGGCTCTGCGAATGCAAGAAGACTTATGGAAATGCTTCCATTCGTAATGGATTAGCAACGGGATATCAGTGGAAAATGACAAACAAGAGAGAAATTCAATAAAATAATGTTGATTTTATTACTAACTGCTGCTTACACACTTTGTTCAATATGAGCACATGAGACATCGAGGAGCTACTTAACAGCAGCAGATTTGCACCTGGTGGCCAAAATTGGAACTAATTTTTCCAGCATAAATCGGTTCCACATTAACGCATTAGCATATCTGCCTAGTTTCGCTACCATATGGCAATGACAGCTCACACTGGATCTCCGTGACTAGCTACACTGTTGTCATAACCACCTGCTTCAGTCTTACAATCCAGACCTTTTTCTGTGTATTACTGATATTACTGGCTGTAAATAAAGAAATCCTTCTTTGCGTGGATTACAATGATATTGGTTGCTACGAATTTCTAACAGCAACAATCAACTAAAATAATTTTTAATTATATCTCTGTTAACAAGCTGGCGTTCAATAATTGTAACTCTTCAGCTCAGTTTGCGAAATGCGGTAGTTTCAAACTGTGACACTAATTCAGTTGCCCCAGTGACTGACTAAACTCATTAGAAACTCAATAATTTGCTGTCAGTCGTCTATGTTCGGTGAACTGTTCGCCTTTAAATGACGTCTGCCTATTATACGGCGTTTTGCAGCTAGTGACCACAATTTACTCTGCTCTCAAAATTTTCCGTTTAATGGTTCGTACATTACGGACTACATGTCGATCATCCAGTCCCGTGTTTTTATTACGCATACTGATGTTCCTTTAGGTAATTACTGAGCATGTGGCGTGCTGTCTGTGACTTTAGAAACATGTTAAAAAAATATTAGATATTTAGAATGGACACACACCATATTTCATGCTTCGTACATTTTGCACAGTAAAAGAATATCCATAAACAATGTGAGATACACAAAAAAATTCAAAGTTTCTTGAATAAAATTATTTTATACTTTCAGTGGCGGTTATATAAGACATTTTACGCTTTTACCACCTGTACTTTTCTTCACATATCTGAATCACTACTTTCTGAATTTAGTTCTGACTCACAGCATTTATTTTGGTGAAGTACAAATACGGATTACGATGTAAAGTAGAATTAGATATGTTAAATTGGAGCTAGATATGTTAAATTTTTCTTGCTTTCGTAAGTTAATACACACATTTAAAATATCTGTACGAATGAAGAAGCAACAATGAATGTTCTCCTGCTCAGTCACAAAATTTAAACTATGGTCATAGGTGTACCTTGCTAAGCAAACGTCTCGCCATGCTGTAGGAGACACCGTTATTTAAAAAGTTATTTAGTTACATTTTGAATACTACATTTTTGTACGTTTCTGTCGAATCGACGTGGAACGTGTTAAATAGCAGGATAAGCATATACGAGTTGTTTCTGTGCGGCTTTAGCTGGTTATTTGATTCGATTTGAACACGCAGATAAAACCACAGCAGTCCTAGACCAACACTGCCTACAACAAACAAGGTTTATGGTGTGGCTTTACTCCCTGTGGTTCTAGTAAAGCCAACCTGTTCACTAGAAGAGTAGCAGAAGGCCATTCACTAGCTCTTTCTATTGGAAGATTACATGTGATGCGGTATCATCACCCTCATCGCACAGCCTTCATCTAGGGGCTTCTTCTTCTATACTCACCATGTGTAGCTGTTTCTTAAGGTTCTCATGCCTGTTATTAGTCCTGTCACGAGTATGGCCTGTCTCTTGTTCAAACCTAGTATTACTGAAATTGTCGTAACTCATGCCTTTGTCATCGTTTTTGTTTTTGGATCATAGTCCAATATTCTTTATGCTGCCTTCTGACCCAGAGCAGTAGTACTTATTTTACAGACGCCTTAATGATGTTTAGAAAAGATTTTCGTCCAATAAATGGAGCCGTCGCACCTGTCCTGGGTCAGTGCCACTGACACCTGAGTGACCACAGAGCCACAGCAGGCTTACCATGTTACTTCATCCTAGTCTCACAACGATCTCGTGACCTTCTACAGCTATCTTTGATCTCGTTGCATAGGTTGATAAAGATTTCAGAGCTGTTTGGCTGTCTGAATAAATGGTAGATGCTAAGATCTTTGTGGCGCCGACGGAAATTCTCTTCTTCAATCGCTCATTAGCGAGCCTGCCACAATCTACAGATGTTACAATTGCCAGCATACTACCTGGAGCTGCTGTTGCGAAGTCTTCCTGTCGCAGCTACGTATCCTACAGACATGGCACCAGATTGTTGAGACTCGGTGAAGCCACCTTACCGCTTACCTTATTCACTCATCTGTAGTCTACCAGGATCTGTGTGTGCAGATTAATATTTCTTTTTGTTGAAACTAAAGCCCTGAGCAAGAATATTTCAGGGCCACTGAAAATAAAACAGTTACTCTTCTTTTACTTCAACACAAATCGACATAATCCTCACGTAAACCAATAGTACATCTAAAATACAGTTTCTCCTTTTTCGGTTTCAATTTCACTACTTTGGACAGTAAAATGTCCTTGTTTCTATAGCTCTAACATTATGCGCAGTTTATAACTCAAGTTCCTCCATCTTTCAAAAAATACGGTGTCACCCAATGAATGGTCAATATACTTAGATATGACAGCAATGCTCATTTGAAGCAAGGAATTTCAGATAACTTCTGCATTAGTGCGAAAGGTTTCCGAGATAAAGATAGTCGGCTAGTTTTTGGGCTGACGTAGCCTCGCTTACACGGAATATATTCAATAACACTGGTAGGAAGGTGGGTGGGAGGGGAGGGGTCGGGATTGGTAAAAGAAGATGGAATTACTTTGGAACTAACGATTCTTTTAAAACTTTTGGAGCGGGTTAGTTTGCATACAGTGATACTTGATTGCAACGCCACTGGACGATAGAAATACAATACATTTATTAACATCATTTAAGGAACATACATAGGCACTTAGAGCATTCAACATGATTACTTGTACCGTGAGTCCAAATCATGACTGGCTTTCCTAAAAAATAAAAAGGACAGTTAACATTACTGATTGGCAGCAGAAAACCACATAGATGGTTCTTAATAAAACTAGCAACATTTTTTAATGACATTAAAAAATAAGGTAACAACAACTAGCAACATCCAATGACATCTTGACCTGCAGGCAATGGGTACAGTTTCAGATTTCCAAAGTGGCTGCCATCTGTATTATTTTGAACCTAAGACAAAACCAACAGCCATTAGCGCACGCGACTAAAGAGGTATGCAACTATAATGGTTGCACAAAGCCAAACAGTAGCCCCTTTAAAATTTCTTATTTAACTGAGCAAAATCTGTGGACTACAAAAAATGGCACTAGCCCCTTCAGCAAAGCATAGAAAGTTTAAAAAGAATTTGTAGCAACAACAACAACTGTACATATAACAATTTTTTCTT
Source organism: Schistocerca americana (assembly GCF_021461395.2). Taxonomy (NCBI): domain Eukaryota; kingdom Metazoa; phylum Arthropoda; class Insecta; order Orthoptera; family Acrididae; genus Schistocerca; species Schistocerca americana. Next base: position 44,794,443 of record NC_060120.1, read on the forward strand.
CTGATTTTCGTTAAATTAGTATAATCGATGTTCTGATTTCATTTCTTTTTCTTTTCATGCCATGATGTTAAAGGAACTGCAACCAATTTTCGATGTGAATATTAATGTTTATGTCAAATTGCAAGCAATATTATAACAAAATGGAAATGTAAGAAATGTTGAAACTATTGTAAGATGTCGAAGTTGTAATTGTGCGTCTGGTCCATACGTAGGCAATATATTAGGATATGTAGAATGCAAAACCTTTGGTGAATACCCGGTCTGTAGGAGAGCGGTAAAAGGTGGATGGTAGGCGAGCGCGGGAAAATGCACACGGGTGCGGCACGGCATAACGGGCTCAGCAGTAGTAGTCGGAGTTGGGCATCGGTCTGAGAAACACGTTCTGGATCGAGGAGGCTCTCCTGGAAAACGTGATTTCATTGAGCCTCGGATGTGCCGTTTCCGACGCCTATACAGCATGGCAATATTCAATAGGCACTAAATGGAAAAATATTGCGACGCTATGAAGAAGTAAAGTGCCGATACATCAAGAGCCATAGCTGTGATTGTATGTGTGCTCTGCGCCTCGCCATCTCGCCGCCTGCCAACCGCCGCATCGATACGAACAGGTTGAAACTTTTAGTACTGTATTCGTGTGGACCAGTGTTACTTTTGTTCCTGACTGTTCAATAACAACTTAACTTTTACCAGAACTGTCCTATCATTTAATGATCCTCATCACTAACCTAGACAGGGTCCTTTCCACTTGTTGTGCAATCCGAATGTCCCGAAATTAAGATTTACAGTTTATGTTCATAATAATTACCTGCAGACCTATCTATGTTAGAATTATGTTTAAAGAACTTTGTTGTTAATGAATCAATAAGTAAAGAATATAGGTCTGACAAAGTTGGAAGATAATGTTGAAATTGGTTTAGTAATGAAGGCTAATTAATTTGAGAAAAAAATAATGGTAGTTAAATGAGCAAGAAATAAGACAAAAAGAGTAGTAAATCATATATTGGAAATCTTGAGTGCTTAACGATTTCGATAAACTAAAATCTCAGTACAGTGATCATAATAGTTTCAGGGTCCCCCCCTCCCCTTTTTTCTTTTCTATTCATTTAAATTCTGAAGTGTACTGAACTGATTTGACCAGCAAAGTTAAACTCAAGATAAAACCAAAACTTATTAGTGTTTTACCTTTTTCAAAATTGACATTGTATGTATGTTTCGAAAGTACTATTTCTAGGGTAACCTATGCCCGATTTTAATCAGATCAGTAGACAGTACGAAGTTTTTAGTAAACATTATAGTCTATTGTTGTTTATTTTTGGCTTGTCCATATTAGTACAGACAGTGAAATTATTAGTTCAATAGATTTTTCCGGTTCCAAAATTTACCATATTATGCAGTGTTATTACGTGTTGTTTATGAACCATCAACTTGTAATGGGAAGAAACTCAGTTAATGCCTAATTAGGCTGGCGACCGTATTATTAACAATTTGGTAGCATCTGCTGTGTTGTTTATTGTCCGTTCTAACGTGTAGTTGCACTTCAGACTTGCTTGACGTATCATTGTTGTTACTGAGTGGGTGTAAGTCTGATTTTGCCTCCATTCAGGTACACGCGGTCAACATATATACCAAAATCCTTTCTTATAAGGTGAAGCCCGTCAACTTACCATAGTACAGGCTTTAGTAAGTATCGTGCGCAGTAGCGTAGCGTTGCAAGTGGCTCCCGGTGACAGGACATCCAGTTGTTGTCGGTCACAAATTAATGTGAATACCGAACAGTGGATGTTCAGTGGCACGAATTGTAATAATATTCAGTAAAATAAATAGCGGTGAACGTCAAGTACGATAGTGTGGTGTAATTTGCATTTAATATGGACAAGAACGTAGAAACAGTAGATGTGCCGAGTGTAATGGAAAATGCGGCTGGCAGTAGCAGGAGTTTACGCGGCCAAATAACAGATGGCGTTAGCGGTAGACAATTGGCGTACATACAATATCACGAACATGTTAACGAACAGATTGAAATGTTGAGAGTGCCTCGAACACAGCAAGGAATAAAACAGGAAGTAGAAAATGATCTTGTAGATGAAAGTGGGTATGTGAACGAATCCACTGAGATGTTTGATTCTCCACAGATAAAGAAAGAACCGAAAGAAACTTTTGAAGTAGGATCGGAACACACCGATTCCGTAGAACAAAATATACATTTTTAGACACGGACTGTAAATGACTTAAACTTCGGATCCTAGACCTCCTTGAAACTGTTCCCAAAGCAGCCCAAATCTATGGCACAATGTAGTTCTCCAAACTCCTGGACCAGCCAGTTTGAACCATAAGTTAATGGACCTATTTCCCTTAATGGAAATGCTAGTGACAAGAGTAAAGATAATGTCGGTTTGAAATCAGTAACCACATTGAGCAACACAATAAGTTTCGCCTGATGTAGCGAAAACAGTGATGAAAAAAGAGCTTTTGCATACCTAGCTCTAATCCAAATAAAACTGTAAATCTTGCTACTAATTATTAATCCACTTTCTTTCTTCCTCTCCCTGCACCACGTAAATATAGACATACTAATTTTCTTAAATTTATCTTTTTCCTTCAAATATTTCTTAAAAAGAAAATCTGGCTCTGTTTGTCCACTGATCTTCTCCCATAACGTCCATATTTATTCTTAAATGATTTTTAGATGACTGTCTCTTGCTTTAACTGACATCCACGACACTTTTCTCCTTAAAATGTGCACTGCTATCTACATTTTAGGTCACTACCTCTTCCTTTCGTAGAAAAATGTCATATGCTGATACCTCTACTGAAGATTGTATGATTATTAACTTGTCTTTCCACAATAACTTTACACTCTACAGTACAGAAATATTCAGTGATGTATAACGGATTTGTAATTTTATGGTACTTCACTTTTGGCGTAGAACATAGATGGACTGTTAACATTCCTGTTTAAAATTTCCCTCTCACACTTACCACTGAATCTTACAGTCTCAATGAGCGAGAGATACATATTTATATTTGTACCCATCTAAAAAGTAAATATCTCCAAAAATTCTCTCCCACTTACCTGTCGTCATATGCACACCTTGTATAATCGCGGTCGCATTCACATTTACATCACAGAAAAATACCTCGTGTTCAGATTCTTTAGACTATATTTGCTTAGCAATACATAACTAAGTCTCTTGCTTAAATAATTGTGTTAGCCTCATAAATTACTCACACTCATCTTTTGCAACAACAACATAGATCGACTAAAATGCATCTCATTAATACTGAAATTCAAGAATACCTCTCCGATAACTTTATTGCTTTTTGTTTCATTCATTACTCGCCTCTGCAATCCAGTCACTGCATACTAGAGCACAATGTATCCTCCAATGCTGTTCCTAAATTCTTCTTGGACTAGGCTAAAAGTACTAGCTGAATCAAGTACGATGCCAACTTCTGTATTACTTACCATCTCCTTGATTGTATATCTCACAATCCTTTCCCTTCTCCTAAAACATCTTCTGTCTACGTCGCTTGAATTTGATAATGCATTACATGCCATTCCTCTGTCCACATGCGCATCGCTTATCTAAAATTTCATGACTTACCCGTTATTCATCAACATTGTTACTGCTAATCGCACCACCTCGCATAACATTCTCGTTTGATCATCATCAAGTTCCGTGATCTGTTCTCCCTTGGCTCGTAATACAGTCCTTCCACCTCACTAACTACGTTTTGTAGCCATTCGATTGACTTTCTGAAACTGTGTATATAAGCAAACGGATGTCCTGATGTTGGCTCATATTTAAATTTTACATTATAATGGTTTTACTCATACATTGTGCATAGTGGTTCACATTTAAAGTTAATCTTGTAGCACAACAAGTATCTCTTGACTGATAAATAGTATATTCTTTTGTTGCCTTTTCAGTAGTCTACTACTAAGAAAAACTGTACACCTAGCGTGGAGAAATTCCATACTATCTATGGAAAATCTCACTTTCGCCTCGACCTACACCTTTTCCTCGCATTTCTCGATGTTCTTTGTAAATGTATTCCCCTAATTGATAGAACGTTGCTCCTCCCTGCCTTTTACTCCAATTCAGAAATTTTTATCTATTAGACATATATCAGATCATGAGTCAATTAATAAATTTACCGTTATGTCATTTATTTGCTCTTCAACAAAAAGCCGAGACTGATCATATTCTCTCTTTCTTCCCACAAAGTGTTGCTCAGTAGTTCTTCCTCTTGACAGCTAATGAATGCTGATTGGTATATGTCTCTCTCCGCTCACTGGGTTCCTCACGATATACTTGATAGCTTCAATAATGTGATTCTGATCCGCTGGCCCTGCCACATTCGTTGTCCTATTTGCACACTGCTTTTGAGTTTTGCCAAGAATGTCTGTGTCCCTCATATCCACCTCCTCTCAAATATTTCATTTATTTTTATTTATTTACACGTCAAGTTCCGTAGGACCAAATTGAGGAGCAAATCTCCAAGGTCATGGACCGTGTCAGTACATGAACTTACAACATAAAAAGTAATAACAGATAAAAATAAATGTTCATGAACCTGCAAGAAAATCAGTCCATAAGTTCAAGCAAACGCTATCAGCTATACAATGAGAATCAGCTTAATTTTTCAAGGAACTCCTCGACAGAATAGAAGGAGTGACCCATGAGGAAACTCTTCAGTTTCAATTTGAAAGCGCGTGGATTACTGCTAAGATTTTTGAATTCGAGTGGCAGTATGCAGTATACTGCACACCTTTTTGCAGAAGAGTTAAGGAAGTCCGATCCAAATGGAGGTTTGATTTCTGCCGAGTATTAACCGAGTGAAAGCTGCTTATTGTTGGAAATAAACTAATATTGCTAACAAGAAACGACGATAAGGAATATACATATTGAGAGGCCAATGTCAAAATACCCAGACTCGTGAACAGAGTTCGACAAGAGGTTCGTGAACTCACACCACTTATTGCCCAAACCGCCCGTTTCTGAGTCAAAAATATCCTTCTTGAATGGGAAGAGTTACCCCAAAACATAATACGATATGACATAAGTGAATGAAAATAAGCAAAGTAGACTAATTTACGTGTCGAAGTATCACTCACTTTCGATACCGTTCGAATAGTGAAAATGGCAGTATTAAGTCTTTGAACAGGATCCTGAATTTGGGCTTTCCATGACAGCTTACTATCTATCTGAACACCTAGGAATATGAACTGTTCAGTTTCACTAATCATATGCCCGTTCAATGAGATTAAAACGTCTGGTTTTGTTGAATTGTGTGTTAGAAACTGTAAAAACTGAGTCTTACTGTGATTTAACGTTAGTTTATTTTCTACAAGCCATGAACTGAGGTCATGTACTGCACTACTTGAAACCGAGTCAATGTTGCACACAACATCCTTTACTACCAAGCTAGTGTCATCAGCATACAGAAATATTTTAGAGTTACCCATAATACTAGAGGGCATATCATTTATATAAATAAGGAACAGGAGCGGACCCAACACTGATACCTGCGGCACCCCCCACTTGACAGTACCCCACTCAGATCCCACATCACAGCCGTTGTCAACATTGTGAATAATGACCTTTTGCTGCCTGTTGCTAAAGTAAGAGGTGAACCAATTGTGAGCTACTCCCCTTATTCCGTAATGGTCCAACTTCTGGAGCAATATTGTGAGATCAACACAGTCAAATGCCTTTGTTAAATAAAAAAAAACGCCAAGTGTTCGAAACTTTTTGTTAGGCCATTCAGTACCTCACAGAGAAAGGAGAATATAGCATTTTCAGTTGTCAAACGACTTCTAAAGCCGAACTGTACATTTGATAGTAAATCGTGTGATATAAAATGATCAATTAACCTTACATACACAGCCTTTTCGATAACTTTTGCAAACACTGATGGCATAGAAACAGGTCTAAAATTATCTACATTATCCCTTTCTCCCTTTTTATAAAGCGGCTTTACTACTGAGTACTTTAATCGCTCAGGAAACTGACCATTCCTAAAGGAAAAATTACAGATATGGCTAAATACAGGGCTAACATGTGCAGCACAGTACTTAAATATTCTACTAGACACTCCATCATAACCATGAGAGTCCTTAGTCTTCAGTGATTTTATTATTGACTCTCATCTGTATCACAGAGGAGTATTTCAGACGTCAATCACGGAAAGGCATTTGCTAAGAAATTTATATGATTTCCTGTAGAAACTGAATTTTTATTTAATTCACCAGCAATGCTCAAAAAATGGTTGTTAAATACTGTACATATATCTGATTTATCAGTAACAGAAATATTACTTCTGCGAACTGACTTTATATCATCAACCTTGTGCTGCTGACCAGACACTTCCTTCACAACTGACCATATGGCTTTAATTTTATCCTGTGAATTAGCTATTCTATTTGCATACCACATACTTTTTGCCTTGCTAATAACATTTTTAAGCACCTTACAATACTGTTGGTAATGGGTTACTGTAGCTTGATTGTGACTACTTCTAACATTTTGATATAATTCCTGCTTTGTTCTACATGATATCCTTATCCCACTAGTCAGCCAACCGGGCAGTCCATTACTGCTAGTACCCCCGTTTAGAATGTTCTAATGGAAAGCAACTCTCAAAGAGCATGAGAAATGTGTTATGGAAAGCATTGTATTTATCATCTATATTATCGGCACTATAAATATCCTGCCACTCTTGTTCCTTGACAAGTTTTGAAAAACTCTCTATTGCTGTTGGATTAACTTTCCTACGTAGTTTGTAATTAAATACGACATTGGTTTGAGTACAAAAACCTTTTAGTGTTAAAATTTGTGCATCATGGTCTGAAAGACTAACTAACAGAATGCCCATCTAGTAATGAAGAACGAATAAAAATATTGTCTATGACTGTGCTACTGTTCCCCTGCACCCTAGTTGGAAAAAACACAGTTTGCATCAGATCATATGAATTTTAGGATATCTACCAACATCCTTTTTCGTATACGATCATGTACAAAATTAATATTGAAGTCACCACATATAACTACTTTCTGGTACTTCCTACAAAGTGAATCAAGAACCCTCTCTAGCTTAAGCAAAAATGCTCTGAAGTCAGAGTTAGGGAATCTATAAACAACAGCAATTAGAAGTTTAGTTTCACTAAATTCAACTAATGCTGCACAACTTTCAACCAGCTAATCTGTAGCCTGGTAAAGGAAACCTCTGAATTATCAAATTATTTAAGTGGTGCTCTGATATACCAATAATTTCAGAGTTAACATCTATTAGCAGTTCACTAACCTTATCTCTAAAACCTCTTATATTTTGATGAAATATGCTAATTCCTTCTCTGCTTGGAAGCATTGCATCCTCTGGAGGTGAGCCCTTAGTTAGAGGCACTTCCTTTAAGCAGGTATACCTATTAGCTGACTTCAGTCTAAAAAAGGTGCAGCTCTAACATCAACTACTACAGGAATTTTCCCATGAGTGATAGCACTACTACCACATCCACCACCACCACCACCACCACCACCACCACCCACTACACTGTCACCTATAAGCTTAGCCAGCCTCCCCTTCCCATACCTATTGAGGTGCAGGCCATGCCTAGTGAAACCCCATCTACTGATAGACCCAACTGACACCACTGAGATGTGCTCCATGCCATCCATCATCAGTGCCCTCTCCAGCCCCACATTAACGCACCTAACAGCCTCATTAAGGTGAGGCCGATGATGACGCTGAAACAGTTGCACCAAATGCACATTAGTGCCACCAGTTTGAGTAGCTACCTTAACCAAGTCACCACTGACATCATATTCCCCTTCCCTATCGAGACTGTTCCCTGCTCCACCCACTATCACTACCTGATCCTCTTTCGTAAAATTCTTACATAACTCCCCTATGCTTTCCGTCACCTGAGTCAACCCTGCACTAGGCTTCACAATGCTGTTGACCTGGTACTCACTCCTAAGCACTTCCTGCAACTGTTGGCCCACACCTCTACCGTGGGAACTACCTAGCAGCAGAACCTTCTTTCTGCTAGACTTTGCAACTAACCTAGGCCTCCTAATGGCTGAGGACTGCTGCAAGTTACCTACATCTACGGCTACACGAGGCTCCTCTCCACTCAACTCTGACAGTTGGTCGTATCTATTGCATGTATGCAAAGTAAAACTATCTGAATACCTCCTCTTCCTAGCTACCTTCTTGCCAACTGCCAGTTCCCATTCCCCACCACCCTTCACCCTCCTTAACCTATCTAGCTCCTCCTTTGCGCATTGTAACTGCACCTGAAGGGCACAGATCTTACGCTCCTGCTTCTCTATTAACTTGTTTCTACTACAGATTATACATTGCCAGGAGAGGCTCTCCCTAAAATGACCACTGGCTTCCCCACTGCATTTCCCCCAACGAAAATACTTTGAGCAAATCCCACACCGTAATCCACTACTCACAAACCTACGACAGAGCCCACACTTCTCACTCGGGATAAAATTTTACAGTTGCTGAAGAAAAACTATACGTCTACGTTACCAAAGTTCAGTTACACCAGTAGAACTATCTAAGAACTAACAATAATGATCTCGAAATTCTCTGCCTACTAAGGAAGCAGCTACTTGTATTAAGACTACTACAACACAGCCGATACCGATACCAGCAAAACTTCACAAAATTATTAGTTAAAACAAAAAAATTAAAACGACCACTGTAACACTAAGCGAAGTTAAAACACTACATGAAAATTTTACTGAAATAATTCAGTAGAAAGAATAATAAACGTCAGTTGAAAACTAAAGCACGAAATTTACTATACGACTTCAACACACTGAAAACTCTATAAAACACAGCGAGCGAACGATTACGAAAGTTTATTAAGTCGTTATTTCGCCACAAACGGCACGCAACACCGCTGAAATCTATTAAATTTAATACTGTATTACAGAGTACAAATAAGTTTGTCAGGACTTAGCTTATAACCGCTACAGCTGCAGTGCACGCCGCAAAATGTAAACACACTACTGAGGCGCAAGGCTTAGACGAACGACGAAAGCAGACTCACAAATAATAGACCACTCGAGTCAATAACACAGGAAGAAAGACTGAGATTAATGAAAATCCACTAATAAGTGACTTTTACGGCAAGTATTAAAACAAATAAACTTCAAAATAAGTCAATGCAGTCTAAAATTTATAAAATATTAACGAGCTATTTCAACAGCAGTGCAGCACACGTGACGTCACACCAAAGATTAGAATGTCTGGTCTGTCGTACCTGTGACCTCTAAATGTAACAAATTTGGAGATGGAGGTGGATTAAGTCCAATTTGAAACTGTCAGCTCTACCATTTGCCCGTCTCTCTAGCTTATTGTAATTTATATTCCATTTACTGCTATATTCCATTTACTACTATACTATTCCATTTACTACCATACCTACTACAGAACAGTTTGAGTAGTCAAGCTGATCCAGAAATTCCAATAACAGTAAAACTTTCCCCGAAGTTCGACACATTAGATTTTCTTTTTAGCTATCCTTGGACATAGTCCAATTAGTATTTCATTTAAATGTGATTCATCAGTTCTTTGTTCTACATATTAGACTGGATTTACGTCACATTGTAGAAAATTTCTCTATCCACCCCATGATTTGTTAAATCTCAAGGCATAGTAGTTGTAGCCTTAAATACACTCCTGGAAATTGAAATAAGAACACCGTGAATTCATTGTCCCAGGAAGGGGAAACTTTATTGACACATTCATGGGGTCAGATACATCACATGATCACACTGACAGAACCACAGGCACATAGACACAGGCAACAGAGCATGCACAATGTCGGCACTAGTACAGTGTATATCCACCTTTCGCAGCAATGCAGGCTGCTATTCTCCCATGGAGACGATCGTAGAGATGCTGGATGTAGTCCTGTGGAACGGCTTGCCATGCCATTTCCACCTGGCGCCTCAGTTGGACCAGCGTTCGTGCTGGACGTGCAGACCGCGTGAGACGACGCTTCATCCAGTCCCAAACATGCTCAATGGGGGACAGATCCGGAGATCTTGCTGGCCAGGGTAGTTGACTTACACCTTCTAGAGCACGTTGGGTGGCACGGGATACATGCGGACGTGCATTGTCCTGTTGGAACAGCAAGTTCCCTTGCCGGTCTAGGAATGGTAGAACGATGGGTTCGATGACGGTTTGGATGTACCGTGCACTATTCAGTGTCCCCTCGACGATCACCAGTGGTGTACGGCTAGTGTAGGAGATCGCTCCCCACACCATGATGCCGGGTGTTGGCCCTGTGTGCCTCGGTCGTATGCAGTCGTGATTGTGGCGCTCACCTGCACGGCACCAAACACGCATACGACCATCATTAGCACCAAGGCACAAGCGACTCTCATCGCTGAAGACGACACGTCTCCATTCGTCCCTCCATTCACGCCTGTCGCGACACTACTGGAGGCGGGCTGCACGATGTTGGGGCGTGAGCGAAAGACGGCCTAACGGTGTGCGGGACCGTAGCCCAGCTTCATGGAGACGGTTGCGAATGGTCCTCGCCGATACCCCAGGAGCAACAGTGTCCCTAATTTGCTGGGAAGTGGCGGTGCGGTCCCCTACGGCACTGCGTAGGATCCTACGGTCTTGGCGTGCATCCGTGCGTCGCTGCGGTCCGGTCCCAGGTCGACGGGCACGTGCACCTTCCGCCGACCACTGGCGACAACATCGATGTACTGTGGAGACCTCACGCCCCACGTGTTGAGCAATTCGGCGGTACGTCCACCCGGCCTCCCGCATGCCCACTATACGCCCTCGCTCAAAGTCCGTCAACTGCACATACGGTTCACGTCCACGCTGTCGCGGCATGCTACCAGTGTTAAAGACTGCGATGGAGCTCCGTATGCCACGGCAAACTGGCTGACACTGACGGCGGCGGTGCACAAATGCTGCACAGCTAGCGCCATTCGACGGCCAACACCGCGGTTCCTGGTGTGTCCGCTGTGCCGTGCGTGTGATCATTGCTTGTACAGCCCTCTCGCAGTGTCCGGAGCAAGTATGGTGGGTCTGACACACCGGTGTCAATGTGTTCTTTTTTCCATTTCCAGGAGTGTATTTCTGGGTCCCCGATGGCCAACATTTCGTTTTGAGATCCCTCTCGGGTTATTCATGTTACACATCTAACAGTCTACATTACGATGCACTACCTTCTTAAAAATCGTATTTTTCTTTCACGATACAATGAAGTAGATAAAGTTTCTTCTAAAGGTCCCAGGAACCAAACTGGATGCATTTCAGCTTCATGATCAGAGATAGAAAATTTCAGTGCTATACCTTTCCCCAGTTGAGAGCGAAACTTCTCCCACCAATCATGGCTCCCATCTGAATCCACAATTTGGAATTAACACTACCTACACATCCCTTCTGGCTGACACTAGTTTTCACTCCAGGCTCTTTAGGTTTCCCCATTAGTCCACTGTCACCTTCTGGACTGCTTACTTGTGGAGTATCATTACTTTCAACTATTTTTTCACATTAAGACAGAATTTATCCCTTACGGTGCTGACATCAACAATCAACTCACACTCTCTCATTTTCCTAATTGTCGCATTTGGAACATCAGTAATAGCTTCATTTACCTTCTGATACATGAACGCTAATCCCGTTTTGATACTTCCACTTTCCATTTTAAATATCTCTGTTTTCTTTTCTAAATTTGCTATCTCATGTATGTCTGCTTGTTCGCTGACAGTCGGATCTGTTACCAAAGCATTCAATGTTACCACTGTTTTAATATTATGAAAAGGAAAGTTGTCACTCACCAAATTGCTGAGATGCTGAGTCGCAGATAGGTACAACAAACGGACTGTCACAAATAAGCTTTCGGCCAGTAAGGCCTTCGTCAAATATAGACACACACACACACACACACACACACACACACACACACACACACACACACACACACGCAAACGCAACTCTCACACACATGACTGCAGTCTCTGGCTGTGTGGCTTCAGTTGCCAGAGGCTGCAGTCATGTTTGTTTGTGTGGGTTGCTTTTGCGTGAGTGCGTGTATGTGTGTGTGTTATGTTTGAGTATGCGTGTGTGTGTGTGTGTGTGTGTGTGTGTGTGTGTGTGTGTCGTCTATTTTTGAAGAACGACTTATTGGCATGTGTGTGTGTGTGTGTGTGTGTGTGTGTGTGTGTGTGTGTGTGTGTGTGTGTGTGTGTTTGTGTGTGTGTCGTCTATTTTTGAAGAACGACTTACTGGCCGATAGCTTATTTTGTGATAGTCTTTTTGTTGTGCCTATCTACGACTCAGCATCTCCGCCATATGTTAGGCGACAACTTTCCTGTTCATAATATTGTTACATTCCATCCTGGATTTTACATTGTTTGATTTTTACCACTGTTTTCTCTATTTCGGTAACTGTTGATTCTTACTTTCGTTCATTTTTTCTCCAATCTCATCAAATGTTTTCTGAAAATGTTGAAAAAACTATCTTCTCTCTACTTGGCTGTCCTTCCCTCTCTCCTGCCTCTCCTCTTGTCTTTCTCCTTTGTTCTTCTGCCTACTTGGTCAAATCACTGATTTTAAGGTGTATTTTAGTACGCAAATCTTTAATGAATACTGAATGGTTCTCACGATACACACAAGACTATAATTTCTGATATCAAAAACATGTACTTCATAAGAAAACAAGCATGCACTAATGAAAAAAAAACTTTGCAGTAAAGCCAAAACTTCTCAACTTTTTCTACAGTCAGTGCCCGCTTGCTCATACCAGTTAGCACTGCTAATACGGCCGCAAGAAGCGTCGATAATTTTTGACCTTTCTCCTTTTTCACGTTCAGGTCCTCTCTAGTCTTGTTCCGCTTCAGTTACTTTTAATGGCCAACAGTCCTTTCACTCGTCCTTTTCATTTGTTCAAATCTAGAAAAAGTGTAGTCCCTAAGCATCAAATAATCATGCGGCTCAGCTGGAAGCGGAACAATCTGGACAGTAGTACACAAAAATAGTTATATCTGAAAGAAATGTTAAGATATTATCCTAATACTATTATTGTAAGCGAACTAAGGTCCGTATTTTATACTATTCAGTCAGTACCTCTAAAGATGCGGGTTTCCCAGAATATTTGTGGAAAATATCCCGTGAATAATTTTTCACATCGTTTGTGTGGTAATTGAAACTTCATTTATTAATTAGTGAGCTGACCACTGTTGACGGAGTTTATTAGTGCCAACGTAACACCTGAAGCTTCTGTTAAGAAGTGTGTATGTCGCAGCTACATGTCCTTCAGACAGACGACGGGATAATCCCAATAAAGCCACACTACTGCTTTCTTTGGTCATTCATCTCCAGCAAATTTGTAAATATCGACCGTGTCTACTGATTAATATTTTTATTTATAAAACTAGTACCTTGAGCAAGAATATGAAATAAAAACGAGGAGATTTCAGTGAGCTTAAAAGTTGATGCCATTTAAAATAAAATATAAGTTTCTTCAACACACATTCCGTTTCGTTATTGCTTTCACAGAGTGGGCCTCCTTTGACTAGTCATAATACTTTGCCTGCCAGACTCTGTGACGACATATTAAATCACAAAAAACGGCTTTATAATCTAGTTTCAGTCTTCACAAACACACACACACACACACACACACACACAAACACACAAACACACACACACACACACACACACGCACACACATTCCTCAGTCGTTCCAAGATAAAATGTTACGTGGTTTGCACTGTGCGACAGCATATTTACTTTCCTACAAAGACCAATTATTCTTGCCGACAAGTGCAGTCAATAAATTTTATCAGCAGGGGTGGCCATGTGTCTTTTGTAATGTTAAAGAATAAATCTTGAAGTATTTTGGTTTCTTTAAAGCTTGGCACGTATTTTGAACTAAACTCATCCACTAGTGCTGCTTAACCTGTAGCTTTTATCAGTAAGCTATTATGTGAGCCATGGGTGTTTCTTTTAGTTCTAGAGAACAAATGTGTTTTGTACTAAAGATGTTATATGTTCAGATAAATAATTTTATTTTGAAGCAAAGATAACATTTTTGAGGTATAGAACTTTGCCACTTGCGTATGAAACATTGTACGTCATCGTCTTTAGCCATTTTTAAATTGGTATTTTGTGCATTACGAAAGTATATTACGAAAATATATAGTTTAGGTTATACAATACAAAATCTCTTCATACCGCTTTCTTCCCTAGCCCCTTTCCCATTCCCCAACCATAAAAAGGTGCTTTTTCAACTCTTTTGTTTTTGGGAATGAAATGTTCACCCTGCAGCTGAAAGTGCGCTGATATGAAACTTTATTTCAGATTGAAACTGTGTGCTGGTCCGAGACTTGAACTCGGGACCTTTGACCTTTCTGGGCAAATACTCTACCAACTAAGCTACCCAAGCATGACTCACGACCCATCACGACTAAAATAAATTGTTGAGTGCCTGCTGAGCATGTTATTCTTAACCATATGTGTCTTGTGCAGTTACAAAACGATTACAATGTGTTTCCAGCATTGTGTTTCTTAATTTGAGAGTTCACAGTCATGTTTAAGACGTCAGACGTTAATTGCAGAGTTCCAGTGCTTGACAGTTGCAGAACATTAAGTCAGACTGTTTTTTGTTCGTTTACGTTCCTGCTTAACACAGAATCTTAGCGAACATGTGTTTTATATTGTTACTGGCTTGGACAGTCCGGTTTAGGGCTGGGATGAAATTCAACAACATGTTTAGCATATTATTTTAGAAGAGTGTGTTTTGTACATTTCGATTACACCTTTATAGTGTAGAACTTTGTGCCTTATCTTCTACCCCACTATAATGGGGCTTGGTGAGGTGCAAATTGCTGACAAATATGTTAAAAAAACTCGGATGATCACGGTTCAGGCTTTGCACCAAGAGGAAAGTAACCTCAAGTGGGCTTAAGTTCGAAGTGATGCGTGTACATTAATAGAAGAAAGATTGTTGAAAAATGCTGCTTAATCTGTAAGACAAATCACTAGTACTACACATGACAGTACTTCCAATATATTTATGTATTTTTAATAAATAGTCGATTGCTTTCAAACATGGCGTCAATGTACACAAAATAGAGCTGAAGCGTAGATATTTTTTTGACGTGGAAATACTGCAGTATTGTTAATATTTTTACGTATTTTGATAAATAGTACAAACTATTTGGACATTATTTGACATGATGTGAAAGTAAGATACACTTATGAGCATGGCAAGACAATGGCTATGAGCACAACTGGTATAATTACGACATTTTGGATTTAAAGAAGAAAATTAAAATTATTCTGTAAAGTTAGCTGTAACACAACTGGTTTAGTTGATCCTTCTTACATTTCTGAATTTTCTCTAATGGCCACCTAAGATTTCCTGTCAGTGCCATCTTGGCTTATACAACTTTAGCCCTGACTAGCAGCAGAATGCTTGAACTGTGTTCAGTAGGCCCCATAACCATAGTACTACCTCCCCGTTGGCAGTCCCCTCCCAATGTTTCGATGTGAGTTAAATTGGGAATCTTTTCTCATTGGAGACATCATCATTTCACATTGCCAATTACAGGCCTAATGCCCTATGGATACACATTGTGTGTCTTTAATGCAGTGGTTTCTGTTACCTTCAACAGCCTCATGGAGTTGATCATAGCAGCTCCTTCTGCCTTTTAGGGGCAGAAACGCTACACCATGTGTGCGTGTAGGTAGGCGAGCGAATGTTAGATGAAACAGTGTTATACATATTGCAAGAGATAAAAAACGACTGAAAGGCGAACTAACTGAAAGTAGTTACTTGATATAAGAAACATGTTTGAGCAATATGGGTACATGCAGCTGAAAGACACAGTGCATGGGAAAGCGTAGGTCGTATGATGTACTGCAAAATGAATATGGTTTTTTTTTGGAGCTACATACATATATATAAAATTCATAAATTTTGATGGTTCATCCAGGAGCTTCTTTCAGTTTTCCCAGGTTTTTATTTTCATTATGATAATCGCAGTTATGCTTTCTGTGTGTGATCCTGAGATGATCTGTATGCTCACTGAATTTACCAGTTGGCGATTGGTTTTTTTTGAGTGACTTGCCTTGTTTGTTGTGGACTGTCTGTCCTCCAATAAATTGACTCCAGGCTGCACTGAATAGCTTATTTTCTATTTTGATCCACAGTGGTAATTTCGGTTGTAGTAAACTGCTTTTTAACCTCTTAATTCTCAATGCTGGAGTCAAAATATGGGGTGCCAGATAGGGTATTTCCAGAAGTCTGTTGTTCTGTGCGTGCAGTTCCTCTGCTTATCCACCTAGCTTTGATTAAAATCTCTTCTCCTTCTATTGGGTTTCTAAATAAATATGGATAGATCTCTGAGTGTGGTGAAGCAGCACAGGACATCTATGTGGAACACTCTGAGAAAGAAGAAACTATGTTTTGCTTGTAAGTATCTGTCCTACCTAAATCACCTATAAGTAATAACAATAGAATAACTTCAGTATGATTAGCAGGTATGTTGTGGAGTGATATTAACATTACACACCACATTCTAGCAATGTAGACAGAATGTTAAAATTAGTGTGTCTTCACCTAAATACTCATCTATCATAGTGCAGTGAGATTAAATTAGGTTCATTCAAAATACAGCAGTAGTCAGATATTTCAATATTCGTGTATCTGGTAGACGTTTATATTTTCATTGGCATTGGGGTCCAGTTTAAGATAACTTTTAAAACAGCGATCTTATGAAATGATACGTCAATAAATACAAAGTTGTATGAAAACTATGTTTCACTAACAGTGGGTTAAAAAGTCTTAGAACATCAATTTTTTGTAGATAATATAATGTGAAAATATGTTGTCAGATATCAAACCAGGCTAATTCATACTGTCTAGTACTTATTATTCTTGGATACACCGTAATTTTGTTTCTCTAAATGAATTATAAATTTCTTCACACACTCAAGTAATGCATGTTTAAGTAGTAGCTTAGTTTCTATTACTACAGCACTCTCTAGCACACGATTTACATTTTCCAGTCGTACAGTTACACCGGTTTCATCTGCTGTTAAGGTATTATTTTCAGTGATAAGTAAGGAGAAGTATTAGTTTAAAAATGTTGCTGAGTGACACAGGAAGGGCTAAAATGGAAAAAATTCTATCATTAACATTTTTGGAAAAAAAATCTGACGCACATGTGGTGGAGGTGTAGAGAAATGATCCAAACAGCACAGAGATTACACCTCGTTACTGCATCTGTTTTATGTATATGAATATATCCAGGATGTGATCCAAAACTCCGGGATCGATTTCAACCAAATTTGCTACAGATATAGCAGGCCTAATGAGTACCACCACTGTGGGATTTATAACTATCTATCTCCAATAGGAACAGAGAGAAAGCTATTTCCCACCCCCAGAGTGTACGCTGACCTGCACGACAGGCAAATCGTATGGGAACAGTACTGGTTTTGCTAAATCAACCCGCATTGCTGGACGGGTCATTGGGGCCCAGTTAGAAGCAGGACCCATCACCAACTGAGTTAAAACGTGTCAGGAGATGCCCCAGATAGCAGTGGGATACAATCCTATCAACCGCCATAAGGCGACATCTGGGACCCCTTTGGCTGTCGTGGGGGGGGGGGGGGGGGGGGGTTATGCTTACAGCACAGCGGTACGTCGACAATATGCTATACCCCATTTGGTTGCCTACCGTGCCAAGACATCCTGGGCTTACATTTTCACAAGGTAACACTCTCTTGCACACGGCGAGAGTTTCTACTATTTGTATTCATGCTTGAAAAACCCTACCTTGGTCATCAAAGTCACCTGATCTCTCCATAATGAAGAACGTTTGGAGCATTCTCTCCAGGGCTCTAGAACCTGCTCGGTATTTTGATCACCTGACGCACTAGTTGAACAGAACCTGACACGATAAACCTCAGGAGGACATTCAAGAACTGTACCAATTTCAAGGGCATCAGGGTAAGAGGTTGACAGAAGCGACATTGACTTGTTCAGTTTCTGAACCTCGATCTCTTGAATAAATCATTCAGATCTTCTGAAAATGTAATAATTTGTTTGTATGTACAAGAAAATCACATTTATAGATTTCCGTTCCATTCAGATAGTTCTTTCGTTGTGCGTCGTTTTTCCTGTCTTAGAGCGTACTTACCCAGTTAACAGCATAATATCTCAGACTAACACTTGATCAAATGTCTACTTGCAACACTTATCGACTAAGAATCCAATAGAAGTCCCATCACAGACTGGGAATACTAAAACTACTAATTGGTCGAATACGGGGTTAAATCCATGAGTATCACACACCCTTAAAGTACGCTTATTCGTCTTTTACACAGCTATGCAAGTATTGCATGGATCTCCACCCGTCGAAAACTTTGCCATTTATCCCAAGTTCTTGGACGTGTCACAGCGCATAGCCTTCCGTTTCCGCTCACACTCCGCCATGAGTTTCCTGTACATCCTGATAAGCTTTCCGCATCCCCGAAAACACCTGGGAAACAGTCGATACCCACATGAATCCGCAAAATCTAATACTTCATCCTACGAAGTCTGTTCTGCTGCCAAACCTGATCACCACAGTTTTCCTTTCTCACTTCTCAATACTCATTACTTCGCATCCCTGGATAATTTAATATATCTTCTCGTACCAGACCACGACATTATTCCTAAGGTCAGCCCAGCCTATCAACTATAATTTAACCTACCTCTTCCCTTTTCCGAGGGAAGAATAGAGTCCTCGCTTTTCTTGGAAAACTGTAATGTTTTTCGAAGTTAGTGAGGTCGCATAGTGATTAGACACTAACTCTTTTTAAATGTCAGAGACTTTTAACTTCCCCATCCGCGTGTGTACTAGATTGGACGTTAAACACTAATCTTCCTGCCTTTCGATTTTGGTTCTTCCTATCGCTCAATCCATGTCAGTTCCCTGTCTCTTCCTTTTAAACCGTGACTGTATCCGACTCCCTTATCAAGAAAATATTAACAGCAGCCCTCAGCCCCATCATGCTTACATCATCCATGATCAGCCACATAACCATCTAGTCAATTATGAGTTCAAAATGTCTGCAAAACGGGAATTTATAATTACTGTCAATACATATTCTCGAAGGTTAATTTACTGAATGACTGATTAACCCTATTAAGCAACACATTTAGTGATAGCTATTAATCTTAATCATGCACAAAAAAAAATTTCTTCGTATAAATAATGTGCTATGTTTAATGATATGAGTTGTCCTACTGTTTATTAAGAAAAGAAAATTTCGTAGTATTTATTGTATCAATGGGTTTTATGTTTCTTGGATGACTAATGTTCTTGTTATATCGATGTACATTAAACCTGATGATGGCGCATGTGCCACCGACACTGGACGAATTTGAATAAGTGTATTTAAACTCATGGCTGAAGGTGTTAACATTAGTAGTTGTATACTGAGCAATCGTCTTCCAGTTCCCCATCCGAAAAAGAAGATATACGAAACATATTATTTGTGTTAATCTGCTGAATACTAAACTTCGCTTTAAAGTCTTTACCACTGGCAACACTAGGTTAATAGTACCTATATGACTATGCACGTAAAAAGACTTCACATTTGGTCTTTCGCAGACAGAAGCTAAGGAAATACACGACGATGTAATAAAGATCCATAATAAAGTGCTAAATTTTGTGCTTACAGCCGTCTGTTAGACATTTCTATGTATTTTCTGTGGCAAACCTAGCGCGATTAGGACGATACTACTATTTGATCCGTCCCTCATGACACCGTTATCGACGGAATGTAAGTCTCGCATGCTCTTATTCACATATAGCAGTATTACAGAACGCAGTTTGAATCGATAAGTGTAATTCCCTATGAAACAAACCTTGGCGAGCAGATTAAACACGCGTTACCTAGTAAGGCTATTGTGACAGTGCTTCAGTACACAACATCAGTTAAATGACGGACTACATTACAATATGAAGCTGTTGATCACAATGGCACTTAGGGCATCAAACTAGTTTCCAGAGGCCATACTGCAGTACACAGAGAGGAGTGTGTCTAAATGGCATAAAACGTTAAAATACTCGTCTTACGAGTATAGAATATTTGGCTGTTAAAAGACATTATTAGCCATGGCAGCTTCCTCCGACAATATGTCACTTATTTCAAAGCGATTTTTATCTTCTATCTGATCGGATAGCTAACCCTAGCAACAGTAACGCATTTTACATAACGTGCGTTATCAAGGGGTGGGGCGTACTTTGTACCTACCCTAAACAAATTAAAAGAGAACATCCCAAATGCCTATGAGACAGAATGATTCACTGACCCGACGCTCACCAGCTTCCAGCTCCAATACTCAGCCAATGAGGCTGAGTTCCAACAGGATCTGTCCATTTGCCACGATCTTAGAGGCAAGGGTACGAAGCGCACTACCCCCACAGGTTAATACTAATATGGGAACCTCTCTCACAGGTGAAATGTGACACGGAGCATACATTTAAGCTTTCTTAAGTGGTTACAGTGTAGAGCTCTGTCGTAATATATGTCTACAAAATGCAAGTAATTTCCAAAAGTATAAATTGTTGAGAAAATAAGTGTCTATGAACGTAAAACACGCGAATACAGAAAATTATGATTGTGAAAATTAAAAGTAGAAAGATCACTTTGTTAATAGATCCGTTATGTTGTTGTAAACGTTCAACATTGTGAGTAAAAATGTAATTATTAACGAAGAAATATACCATAGAAGTTATAATAAAGTAATGGAACACGAGTATTAAAACCCCTTCAGTGCTACACACTCTTTAATACACAGGAATTGTGGCTGCTCTGAAATCACTTGGTAATTCACAATTCTAGTCAGTGCCGGGTCGTCGTGAATTGTAGAACACACCAAGAATCCGTACAGTCCAGGGTCAAGCAAAACCTACAATAATCGGTGAACCGGAAATCGATGAGGTAGTTCAGGTGGAATACAGTAGAGAGCCAGATCACGAAAGTACGCTGTAAGCGAGATAGAGACAATAGCACAGCACGATCTGAAGGGCAGAACACACCAAGAATCCGTACAGTCCAGGGTCAAGCAAAACCTACAATAATCGGTGAACCGGAAATCGATGAGGTAGTTCAGCTGGAATACAGCACGGAGCCAGATCACGAAAGTACGCTGTAAGCGAGATAGAGACAATAGCACAGCACGATCTGAAGATTTTATCTGCAGCTTAACGACGTCAGGGGACAGGCGCATGTGACGGTGGGCACGTCTTACCGGCCGATTTAGAAGTCGTTGATAGCAGACGTTGCAGGATATCAATCTCGCTATCGGATTACAGAGATATAGTAATCATAGTTGAGAAATAGTGTTAGATGAGTGAAAACTAAAGAAAACTTAAGATATCAAGTACAGTTGAAGATATTTAATAGAAATTCCGAGTGAGAATAAGATTTCTGTAAACTAATTGGTGAGTTGGTTTAACGAAACAGGCTTCTGATGGCAGAAGAATAGTGAACACAGATGAAAGAAGAACGTAGGCTTCCGCGGCCGCTGTCATAGTGATTAAAATTCTTCTTGGTATTATGCCGCGTCATTGCTAAAAACTAACAACAATAACGCACTAAAACCGATGTTTCGGCCGAGTTGCAACGGCCTTCCTCAGGGAACGACTGGTTTTCCATGGGGATAGGTGCTTCTATTTATTACAGACTATCGATGTCTGACGTCACTGTTGTAAAACTTTTAATTGGCCCTCTAATATGATTGGCTAGTCATGACGTAAGGGAAGATGGAAGGAAAGAGGCTATTCGTGGATGTCCATATCGTCAACGATTGGTGGCTGTCCGCCAATCAGCGTTCGTCTTCTGGTCGGCAGGTTTTCCTCCTGGTGTATGCGGAAGTGGACTGATAGTTGCTCTACAGCTGTTTGTGCAGATACGTCCGTGTCCCGTGTAGCTTCTGCCCGCGACTGCTCGCGGCCCGTTGGACTGGAATGGCCGGCAGCCAGGACGCCGGGAGTTTGTAGCCATCTTCTCTGTTGATGTTGTCAGGCTGCTTAATAATTTCGATCGCCTCCCGTATTTTGCATTCTCGCATCCAAGATTCTTTCGCCAGTACTTGGGCTTCCTGGAACCTGATAGGTTGTCCACAGTCACGGTGGTGTTCCGCTATCGCCGATTTATTATGTTGTTGTAATCGTACAAAGCGTTCGTGTTCTGTTACTCGTAAGCTGACAGGTCTCCCTGTTTCTCCTATGTAGGCAGCACCGCACTCACACCGTAGTTCGTAAACAACTGCAGTGTTAAGATTGTTGACTACATCCTTGGTGGAACCTATCATTTCGTGGATCCTGTGACTGCTTTGAAAAATCGGTTTGAAACCTCGTCAGCGGAGTACGTTGCCCAGGCGTTCACTGACGCCTTTTACATATGGTAAGTGTACCAGGGGGAGCTTCTCTTCTTTGCCTTCTTCTCGTGTTCTGCTCCTTTTGGTTTTAGCTACTTTTCTTATGATGTCGTCATCAAAGCCATTGGCCCGAACCGTGTGTTGTAGTTCCTTTAATTCTTCTTTGATGTTATTTTCCTCGCTTATCCGGTAGGCTCGGGCAGTTAACGTATGCAGAACAGAACACTTTTGAGCTGGGTGGTGGTGGCTCTCCGCATGCAGGTACCGATTAGTGTGCGTTGGTTTGCGGTAGACTTTGTGTCCCAGTTTACCTTCGGCAGCTCTGTATACTTCCACATCCAGAAGTGGCAAGATACCATTGTTTTCAGTCTCATGTGTGAACTTTATATTTTTGTTCAGGCTATTTCATTGCTGGAGGAAGTTTCCCAATTCCGCTTCACCGTGAGGCCAGATAACAAATGAGTCGTCCACATATGGTAGCCAACAACTGGGACGTAACGGAGCAGAAGCTAGGGCCGTTTGCTCAAAGGCTTCCATGAAGCGTCGATGTTTAACTGCAAATCACTTTCTAAATGTTATTCATATAATTTGAGCCGTGGTAAAAATTGCTGTTTTGAAGAGCGCGCCGCAGCGCATAGTGTGAAGTAGTCGCCCTCCATTCTGGATGTGGCGCCGCTGTGGCAATCGCAGCTTTGGTGTCTCCCTCTGGTGGGAAAGGGGAAACGTTGCCTGTTCACGTGCATTTAAGGGGGCGCTATGAGCTCACCAGTCGGTCAGTTAGGCGCTTGGTCAGTGGGAGTGAGGCTGGGTCAGTCTCGCATCACCAGTTGCTGGTCTGTCTCTCGTTCGCATTTGTGCGGCAGTTAGTGTCTGTCTGTCGTCGGAGTGCTAGTATGTCTGTTGTTTGGATCAAACATTAAAGCCTGTAAATGAGAGTCTTGCCACTCCACCAGTAACCGATCTCAGCTAGTGGTCCCCCAGTCGAGGCTGAATTCCTGCATCTGAGTCTGCGCATTAGCGCGCCAGTCTGCTCGAGTTGCTCGGGCAACGGTCATTGGCAGATGGGTTGATCGGTTGGTTGGTCGCGCACTGAGACACAAGACGACTTGTCCGCCTTGAGCGTCGGCGCACGTGAGGTCGCCACGTGAGTCCAGTGGGCCGCGGCGTATAGCGAGGGGTAGTGGCTTCGCGGCCGACACGAGAGCAACAGGAGTCAACCCACGACATCGGGCTGGCCGGTGCCAGCTGCGACGCCGTGAGACGGGAGATCGGCGCGCCTTCCTGCGTCCATTGAAGCGGCTGGCAGCGGACGGTTCAGGAGAGCGTTGGGGGATGCTACACCAGGTCTTCGCCAGAAACCGTAGTTTATTAGAAGTTAAATGATTAGAGATATGTTGTTTCATTTACTTGTTAAATTCTACTTGTTTTCTTGGTGAGGTCACCAGCCGCTTTGTTTTGGGGTCGTCCCACCATTCTTCTCCATTTGCCCACCTGCGGGAAGGTGGTTGTATATGAATTGGGTGGTCTGTTTCTCCCTTGTGGAGTAGGGGTGGGTTAGAGCAACCTGCGGTTCGGGTTGTTCAGTAATGTCCCTGTCAATCTGCCATACGTTAATAGCTGCCTCTGTCATATTTGTCAGATTCGGTGTTAACGAATTTATTGCTTGAATGTAACGGCTGAATTCCTGAAATATGTTTTTACATTGAGAGGCGGTATATGTGTAATGTAGAGCATGTTTTCATATTTTGTGTAAGACTGCATTTCATGGTTTTTATTTTGCTCATTTTAGTACATAAGGTTGCCACCTTTCCACCATAAGAGTTTTTTTATGTCAAGTTGCACCTTTGGTGGCAAGTTAATTTTTTTTAATGTTAGTGTTTTGTACCATTTCCATCCCTCCTATGGGGTGCATAGTTTATGTGCTTGTGTGAGTTGTTAAAATTTTTAGTTTAAAGTAACCTGGTGTGTTGCAGATTTGCACCAGTGCAGTCTTTCAGTGGTTGTTGTGAGCGGTCATGACTACGGCCATGTCAAAAGGGAGCGGCAAGGTTTTCAGCCCAAAAGCTCATACTGTCAAAATTGTTCAAAAAAAAATGGTTCAAATGGCTCTGGTAACTGTGGGACTTAACATCTGAGGTCATCAGTCCCCTAGAACTTAGAACGACTTAAACCTAACTAACCTAAAGACATCACGCACATCCATGCCCGTGGCAGGATTCGAACTTGCGACCATAGTGGTCGCGCGGTTCCAGACTGTAGCGACTAGAACCGCTCGGCCACAGCGGCCGGCAAAATTTGCTCTTTCTGCCTCTGAATAAATTGGAACTTGATATTTAGAGGGTGCTTTCTGATTATAATTTTAAATTTGCTTTTTTAAAGATAGGGCTTTTAGGAATTTTCATTTGTTGAAAGAAATTTAGTTTGTTTTCATCAGTTACCCACTGGCAACTACTTCCACGCTCACATAGTGTGATTAAATGTGTTAATGTTCTAGATGAATCGTTAGTAAATAAAGTAAATTCTTAAGAAAAAGTTTTGAAAGCAAATTCACAGTTCATTACTGATACCGCCTGCTGGTGTACTGATAATCGTCTGTCTCCGTCTGTCTTCGTGAGTTCCTTGTCTTCCTCTCTCGTTTTGTCCTGTCCTGTTCTTTTCCTTCCTTTTCCTATCTCACCATGACTACACCCACCACCACTACCACCACCACCACCATCGTCTATACCTCTCCATCCACTGCCACCACCATGATTATGTGGTGTACACAGTCGCCCCCCTGATTCCATCCCCACGTTTCTCATTCTCCCCTCTCCTGCACTCTTTGTCGCCCCATCCCATCCCCTGCTCCCCCACCCCCTTAACCTGCTCCTCTGATCCCTTCCCTCCCCTCCCTCACCATGTTGCCACCACCCCTGCAGCCCACAGGCCCACCTGCGGCCCACACACAACTGTCACCATCGCCATCGCCATCGCCATCACCTTCACCGACACCGTCACCGTCGCCATCTCCAGCACCAGCACCAGCACCCACATCGGGACCTGCCACCTCCTGCCATCTCCCGGTTGCTCCCATCCCCCATGCCTCTTCTCACCCTTCTGTCGCTGTTAAGCGCTCCAGTGGCATCCGCACCTCCTCAGCTCCTTAAAAATCCCAGCCTCTTCCTCTTCTCCCCCTGGATGCCATGGATGTCTCCTTCCCTGTCCCTTCTGCCGCCTCCTCTTCCTCCTCCCCCTCCTCCTACAAATACCTCCTGTCCTGTCCTGATTCCTCACTCCTTGACGCCCGGAACCTCACCCTGATCCTCTGCAAACACTTTCCCGGAGCCCCCATCTCCCTCTTCACTCCCCGTCATGACTCCGTTCTCAGCACCTCCCCTATCCCCACCCTTCATTCTGACATCCTCTCCAGAATCCACATCACCCGCTTTGGCCCCAATGTTTCCCTCAGCCCTGCTCCTTCCCTGTCCCCCTCCTGCCTGCCCAAACCCCTGCATCGCCCGCCGACCCTCACCACAGTGATCACTCGACTTAGCCCGACGATCGCAGAGGAGGCGGTGTTGGCAGAGCTTAAGGCGAACCCATACCTGGAAATATGTATGGTACGCCGGATTTTCAATCCTGCCAGCCCCACCCGCCTTATGCAGGTTATAATGAATTATATATTGTTATTGGGAGAATATCTTTATATCTATATTACTGACTGATGAATATATGTGAATGCAGCTTGCCGCTAACTTGGTGTAATGTTTTGTCTGTACAGAGGTGTATCTGTCGCCTTTATTACCCCTTCACTCTCACACATAAATTGGTACAATAAAGTTAGGGCCTCCTGTTTTATCTTTAGGCTGATCCGTGATAAGACAGGCAAACAATTATACTAATGGAGGATTCTGAGTATTTTCTCGAATTTCATTCGCTCTCTCTCTCTCTCTCTCTCTCTCTCTCTCTCTCTCTCTCAGTCCTTTATCTATGTACAGTTTTAAATATAATATTTCATTTACGTGAAAACAGCCCAATAGAATCTCTGGTGGAGCCCTTCGTCTTAATATTCAGCGGCTGGCTTGCTGGAAAAGATCTTTACATTTGTTCTTATTGTTAAGCGCTGCATTCAGTTAGGAAAATCGATCGTTTGAACAATTCGTTCATTTTACGACAGATTTAGAATTTCAGATGTGGACGAAGCCTTTTTGGACGATTTTATAAAAACTCGGTGACTGCAGGCTCTCTTCGACACAGCTGAAACTTCCCCACTAATTACAGGGCCAAGGCGATCGTCAATGATTCAGACAAAGAACTCATTCGTCATTCACTCTAGAATAAAAGGGTCACAAACCTTATTTCTGAGGAAAATTGTATATTCAATCCATCTTCATTACATGTTCCGTTTTCTGTTGATTCCAAGTCTTACTTAATTTGCGTTTACAGTCTTTCTCTCTCTTCAAATAACCCGCTAGTGGCACAAACGTTAATAGCTCGCTTTAGCGAGAAGAAAAGCAAATATGTCTCTTTTAGCAAGCCGACAATCTTCCAACAGATACTTCCGAAGCTCTCCTAGTTATCCGTCCATAATAACCATGGAGAATACATATATGTATCTCTGTTATTCCAAAGAATAAACGTACTAGAAAAATACCTTGGCGTCGACGAGCTGTCGGCGCATATATTACTAGAAAATCCGATCAGATACTTTTCAAAAGTGAATAAATGTGGATGATTTGATTGACCATTATTAATTATTGCGTGGTAGAGGGTAATTTTTCGTGGGGAGATTACAATGCCCCTCGCAGCGAGCGAAGTTTGTGAGCTCAATTTTGATTTACCGAACACACTTCGCGAGCTATCTATTAGTGTGGATAACCCGGAAGTGATGATTGTCAGTCCTCCGACTGAAAAAGAATATTATGTTTAAGACAGACGAAGAAAAGAAATGTTGAAAACAGAAGAAATGAAGAGACAGGTACCGCGGCTGTATTGCTTTTACGTGCATCTAGGTGTTATATTTGCTGTGCACAACCAAGGAAGATGATCTTTCATGAAACTGTTATCAGGGTCTACCCATTTGGAATCTTTCTTAAGCAGGGAAACCTTGGAAAACCTCTTAAGCCTAGACCCCCAGCCTATGGTACATAGAAGATAGGAAAGCCTATAGAAGAAAAAAAAATAATTTTGAAATAGATCTGTAAAGGAAAGACAGGGATCAATTTATATCACGATTTGGAGAAGAGTGATTTGTGCCTCTAGCAAAAAAAAAAAAAAAAAAAAAAAAAAAAAAAAAAAACATTTTACAATAAATAACGCGAATTTTCGTTTTACAATCTTGTTCCTAGGACAATACCTTGCGGTGCTAAAACTCCCCCGGGTCTTGCATGTCCCCGACGTCCACATTTGTAGTCGGTCTTCTACGCGGCCCACTTTGTAGTCGGTCTTCTACGCGGCCCACAATGGGAAGAGTAGAAGGGACAGGGATACTCGAATTCACATGCAACATTCATTCCAAAAGAATTAGCAATGACCAAAAGGGAAAGTCTTCCTGTAAGAGAACTGGTTAGGTTGCACCGTCCAAGATTCTCCTTTTTGAAAGCAAAATCCTTATGGCTTCATGCATCCTTTTTGTTACGACGTACTTCAAGGAATTTCGCCATTAACTAATGATGTTGCCAAAAGCATCATCATATTTACTCTCGTTTGAATACTCTTTTTGACTTTGCATCCCCACTTGTGCTTATAAGCCCAAAAGTTCTGACACATTTTCTATCACTAATTTGTTCTTCGTAATTTAAAGGATTCATGCAACTTACAATAGATTTTGGATTCAAATCATCGAATAATGGAAAGTGTAGTTCATTTTATACAAAGACATAATCCATCATTTCCTTGAAAAGTCATATAATTTATCTATACTCAAAAACTTTTTATTCTAAATACATATATTTCTCCGTTTGATTGCTGTAATGTAAAAGTTATTAGCATTGAGGAATGCGGATTCACTTCTTTCATTTATTCTCTGATTCATACGGCGTTCATACATGCACATATATGGAAATGGATTTTTCAAACAAAATTCCCAAACGAACACGAACCATTAAATAACTACTAATTCTATGAATATTACTTTCTTTAATCATTCATTAATAAATTAAAAACTCTTAACTTCTAATTATAACACCTTCTCTTTTTAAAGTTCAACATGAATCAGTTTACCCTCGCGTTTGATGCGAGTCTCTTACAAAGCATATCTGTGTCGTCTATATCGATTTTAACTCTCGCGCCGACGTCAACTGTTTTGCGCGGGAAATTATCTTTGCGGCGTTAACCGTCACTCACGATTCACTGCCTCAACACATCCCTTCACACGTTTACACATCTAAGCGTGCACTTGAGATTATATATGAACATTCACTCGGAACCTCTTTTGATTATTCAGCGTCATTTGCGGGAAACATTTCATTTTTCTTGAAGGTCAGTTACATCCTTTATAAATCTTGATGACATTAGCAATGCTAAAGTGCCATGTTCACCCAAACCACAGGTGAAGCCTATCTCCACTATCTTCTTTACAACACTCGATAGTAATAGTTAGTCACTATTTCTATAATCTATGTCACTGATTAACTATTTCAATTTAAAGTTTTCTAACACTACACACACAGTTTATTGTTATGTTTTTTTTTAACGAGCGTTCATCTCTGTCACTCGCAACACCATTCCTCCCTGTCTTCTAATCTTCATTAAATATTTTCAAGTCGTTATGGGAAAATAACCCTTTTATTTTGTTCGATCCCGGGTATGCTAACAGATAAGCCCCAGGATTCGGAATTTGTAGGATAATGTATGGGCCAGTATATAGTAACTCCCATTTCTTTATACTTTTCTTTATTAAGGATGATTTGGTATGTCTTTTGACTAGTACCTTCTCTCCGACATGGTATGTCTGTACCCTCTTGATTAATTTGTCATATTGTTGTTTTCTCTGATCAGCCTTTTTCGTCATATTTATGATGGCATGTCTTATTTTTTCTTCCCAAGGCATCTCACTTTCCTGAGTTTTGGGCATATGGTCAGTCCAGAAGTTTTCCTCTTTTGCTTCGAACATCAATTCACGAGGTGTATATCCAGTTGAGGAGTGGGGCATGTTATTGTATATCTGCTCAAACTCTTCCACATAATTTGCCCACACAGTCTGCTTATTATGGCAATACGTCCTCATAAATCGATTGAATTCTCTAAAAATCCTCTCAACCAAATTGCCTTGTGGGTGGTAAAATGATGTTAGTATGTGTTTCACACCGACTTGAGACAAAGTCTGTTTCCATCGGAGTCCCGTGAATATTTTAGCATTGTCTGTTATGATCGCCTTAGGTGTACCAACATGTGGAAGATAATCCCTTATCAATCTTAATACAATTACTTTGGCTGTAGCCGCCTTTATCGGGTATAGCTTTACGTATTTCGTACACACATCGAGAAATGCCAACACATATTTAACACCACCTCTCGAAGTAGGTAACGGTCCACACAGATCGCACGAAATTAATTCTTTTGGTTCTTGGACTAATATAGACCATAATGGGTGCTTAGTCCCTTTTGAATCCGGCTTTGTTTTTTGACAGATTATGCATCTCTTTAAGACCTCATGCACCCTGCGCTTTATGTTGGGAAAATAACAGTACCCACTTATCTTGTCTGCACATTTTGTCGCACCGAAATGTCCCCAGGTTAAATGAGTGAACCATACAAGTTTCTCTATTTGCGCCTCAGGTATACAAACACACCAACGGACTTTGTTTGGCCTTCCACAGCGGAAAAATAATACGCCATTTACCAGCTTGTAATAATTTGCCATCTGATCCGAAGGTTGCTGTTGTAACCTTTGAATGACACTTCCCCATTGAGCATCTCTTTTCTGTAACTGGGCCATATGCGCACACAAATTGACGTAGTGCGTCTTAAATGGATTTTCCTGCAGCAGCAATACAGGGAATTCTGAGTTATTATTTACTTCAATCTCTTTGGTTAAACCCTGCGGTGACCTCGATAGAGCGTCAGCAATAATGTTTTGCTGCCCTGAGACATGTGCGATCTTAAATTGGTATTGTTGCAGAGCGAGAGTCCATCTAGCCAGTCTGGGGTGTAACCGTTTACACGTTTGTAAAAACGTTAATGTTTGATGATCGCAATATACGATAGTCTTTGACCCATATAGATAATAATGAAATTTTTTAAATCCCCAGACGACCGCAAGAGCCTCTAATTCTGTCGTCGTGTAAGTTCGTTCACAGTTGGACAAAACACGACTAGCAAACGCAATGGGACAGAAGGTAATTTGTCCATTTATCTTGCGTACTTGGAAAAGACACGCTCCAAGACCCACATTCGACGAATCTGTTGACAAGTAAAATTCTTCTTGCATGTCCGGATGGTACAAAAGCGGTGCATTTACTAATTGCTTCTTTATCTCCTCGAATGCTTCTTGACACTCTAATGTCCAGAGCCAGGGCACATCCTTCTTCAGCAAACTATTTAGAGCTGCTGCATTCATGGCCTGATTTGTTATAAATCTTCTAAAAAATGAGGCAAGACCCATAAACCCTTTTAATTGCCTCCTATTTCTGGGTGTTGGAAACTTACTAATCGCAATTAGCTTCTCCTTGGTTGGTAAAATCCCCTTTGCGTCAATTATATGCCCCAGGAACTTGATTCTGTTTACTGCAAAATGGGATTTCTGTAGGTTAGCAGTTATTCCCATGGTTTTGAACACGTCCAACACCCGTCTCAGTAAGGTAATATGCTCCTCCCAAGTCTTCGATGCAATAAGCAAATCATCAACAAACACTGTTATCCTGGTTCTTAGTTCTGGGCCTAGTGCATAATCTAGAGCTGCTATAAAGATTCCAGCACTAATGTTGAGTCCGAAAGGAACTACAGTAAATTGGTAACTTCTTCCGGAATAAATGAAAGCCATATATTTCCTTGATGACTCATCCAGCTTGACTTGACAATAAGAACTCTGCAAATCAATGCTTGTCAAATATTGGACATCCTGGAACCGTTGTATAAGTTCGTCTATGTTTTCCGGATGTGTTCTCACTGGAATTATAATTTTATTTATTTCTCTGGCGTCGAGTACCAGTCTCACAGTCCCATTTGCTTTTGGCACGACCAACAATGGGGAGCAGTATGGGCTTGTAGAGGGTTCGATCAAACCCCATTTCAGCATGCGATCTATTTCTTTCTGAACTTGAGCCTTTAACCTCCAGGGAACAGGATAGAAAGTTCTACAATACGTTTCGTGCGGCTTAACGTAGAGATGGCATATGTATCCCTTAATAACTCCTGGCCTTTCATCAAACACATTTTCATACGCTAATAATAATTCTTTGAGCTGCTTCTTCTGATCTTCAATAATGCAGTCGGATATATTTAACTTCTCATACACTAATTGACCGAAATCTCCTTTGACTTGGAACTCATTAATTACGTGCTGTTTAGAATTTTGTGCCGTCCTGATTACTTGCACACTGATCCCACTATTATATTTTCTGGTAAGGCTTTCTTTTTTCAACAAGTCCAACTCAATTTCTTGTTTATTTACATTTAACCAAATTTTTCCTGTTTTAAAATCTATTCTGCATCCGTATTGACGTAGGCTGTCGACTCCGATAATGCAATCTACCACCAAATTTTTCACAACAAGGAATGTGCTTAATATTGCTACATTTCCGACTTCTACACTAAGTAGTGACTGCACTTTTACATTAGCCGATCTAGCCCCAACGGCGCCTATTATTCTGCAATTTTGAACTGGAAAAATTGGTACTCGTCTTATATTTCTGATCTTGTTGAATAGTGCATCCGAAATAACATTTGTGGTTGCAGCTGTGTCTAAAACCGCCACTATAGGTACAGTCTCCAAAATGACTTGCACTTCGGCTACTGCCACCTGTTCCTTATCCTCATCTTGGGGTTCTAAGTCCTCGGTCAATTCATCTGCCAGTAATCGTCCATCATTGTACGTTAGCATGGGTACACATATCCTGTTGCCCCTCAACCAATTGTTGACTGCTCCTCCGGGGCACGAGTGGGTCCTTACAAGTTTGTTGGATTTTGATTTGCCTGCTGGTTGACATCATCCGTCACTTCGGTAATTACCGGTTGATTCGTAGATGTCCGTCCCCACTGATGTTGGTTATTTGAGTTCATTCCCCCCGGTTGATTCCACTTTCTATTACTGTTATTATTCCAGGCTTGAGCTCTGAAATTCCTTTCGTTCCCCCACACGGGATTGTATCTTTTCCCGTTCCTGTTGTTCCTTGGATAGCCCCTCGCAAGACTATTTCCGGTATTACTATTGAGATTTTGAGGGGTTTCTCCACTATTTAACGATCTCTGTGCATTCCCTTGCCTACCATTTGGCGGAGGTTCTATCTCCCTATATTGGAATCTGTTATTATGGGCTTTCTGGTTGTTCTCTTCGATAATATCTATATGGTCTAACGTCGTGAGGAACGACTCCAAGTCTTTATCGTTGCCGTAAATTAATTGATTCCGGGTGCTAGTTGGTAGTCTTGCCTTAAGTACGTTTATTATGTCTGGCAAGGGCATAGGTCTGTCCCAGTATCTAGTTTTATTAATATATTTTTCAAAATCCTTCCTAAGGCTTCCTTTTGAAAAGGAGAAAGGCTCTGGGTAGAGCACCTCCTGCCTTAGGCGTTCCTGTACCCCTTCTGACCAGAACTTTGCTAAAAACGCCTTCTCAAAATCATCATACGTCGAGCAAACAGAAGTCATGTCCGAGGCCCAAATCGCCCCCGAACCTTGTATATATCCTGTAACGAAACTGATCTTCTGCCCCTCCGACCAAGTTCTGGGTAGCACTCCTCTGAAACTTCGAATAAAAACAATTGAATGGACCCCCCTTTTGTCAGTGTTAAAAATCTGGAATTGCTGATGCTTTATCATTTTTTCTTCTGCATGGCAAAGGCTTTCGTAATCTCCGTTAGATAAGACTTCACGCGAACAACTAGCTCGAGACAATTTAATGTTTGAGTTACTTACACAAGTCGGTATCGTGTGCGAATGTGCAGTAACTGGCTCTATAGTCGCTGCCAACTTCTGCTGCTGGCCTGCAATCATTTGTTCTGAGCCTTGTTGTGAAGCGCGTATCGACTCTTCTATCGTTTGTTTCCAATGCTCGAAATCAGCACCTAACTGCTGTCGCACTTCCTCAAGTCCTTTCGCAAACAAACTCTCTTCCTGTTTGCCAGATAAACTCTGGAATGCTGCTTTAACATTTTGCTCAACGTTTTCCCACATTAGCCTTTTGTTTTCTAATGTGATTTCGGATAATTTACCCGTTAATACATTAATTTGGTGGTCTATAACGTCTTGACGTTCTGTCAGATGTTCCACACTTTCCTTTAGGTTAGTCTGCGTACGTGCCAATTCAGGAAGTTGCGCAATTGCACATGACATGGCATCTTGCTTTTGTACTAATTGCGGAACCATTTCCACCTGTTCCCGTACGGTATCAATCTTAATAGACACATACTCCTTCATTTCTACACGTACGCGGTGAGTAGATTCCTCACATTGAGCTTTCACCAATTCTATTTGTGCAGTTAATTTTCGTTCCGTTTTCTGAACACACCCCTTCCATCGACCTTCTCCTGAAGGAGGGTGCCCTTCTTTTCCATTGCCAATACAAATTCAACCCCTCCCATTCCCCTCCTCAATCCATCCACTGCCAGAGGTGCCTGCACTGTAATGCACCCCGACATCCAAGTGCCGCGAGGCCCCCATCTGGCCCCATTGCAAACAGGTGCACTTCCTCAGCCAGGGTCCCAACCTCCAGTCCCCTCCTTCCTGCAACACCTGCAACCTCCCACACCCTACCTATTCCCAGAAGTGCAAGGCCCAACCCCCACCACACCATTCCTGAACGCACCATCCCCATCCGCCCTCTGCACACCCCCACTCCTCCTGGCAACAGCCTTCATCGCCCCCCCCCCTCACTGCTGGGGACATCATCAGGTTTGTCACCATCGTCCTCCAGAACGTCCACCTATTCCAGCGCCCCCACACCCTCCAGCAGGTATCCCTCACTGCCCTTCTGTCTTCCATCTTAACACCTATGGCACCTATTCCCATAATCAAGCCCACTTCATCTTCTCCT
Organism: Schistocerca americana; assembly: GCF_021461395.2. Taxonomy (NCBI): domain Eukaryota; kingdom Metazoa; phylum Arthropoda; class Insecta; order Orthoptera; family Acrididae; genus Schistocerca; species Schistocerca americana. The sequence continues at coordinate 44,829,050 of NC_060120.1, forward strand.
GTCTTGACACCTTTGTCTAAATTCCTGTCATGGTGCGACAGCACCATTCAACAGCACCCACTCCCTTCCCACAAACTAGGACCTCCTCATGCACACCCTCATCACACACCACGTGGATGCCTTCCTCCTCAAAGAATCCTTTCTCCAGCCCCATCATACCATAAACATATCCCCCTACCTCCTCCACCGCTCTGATAATCCTCTCCTGATGGCGCGTGGTGGAGTAGCCATTGGTAACCACATCCAGATCCCTGTTTGGCTCCAACCCCTCCTTCCCAACCTCACAGAACATCAGACCCTCAGTCTCTTATTCCCCGGCCTTAACATTACCTGCGCCACTATCTATGTCTGCCCATTGCCCCTATTCCTTTTGACATCCGTTCCCACATTGACCGTACCTGCTCCTCCTACATGATTGCCACCAACCTCAACATCCATTGTCGTTCCGCCACCCAGTTATGGCAGTGGAATATGTTCCTCTCCACCCTCCAGGGTGACCTTGTTCCCCTTCCCCAGCACACCCACCCCTAATCCAATACCACTCCCAATGTCGTCCTCTCCTCCTCCCCTAACCTCCTTGGCCGCATAGCGGTGGATGTCCTTGACCCTACTGGCAGTGACAATCTCCCTGTCCTCCTCACCATCTCAGACGGTTGTCATCCCCATCCCAATCCTCGCACTGACCCTCCCCCAAAATATATTCATGATTATTCCCATGTCAAATGGAATGCTTACCAGGATACCCTCTCTAACCAGGTCGATAAACACCCCCCACTTACCACCACTCCAATGCCGCCATGCTGCCTCCTTTCTCCAGCAGACCTTGTCAGAGGCCATGGAGGCCAAGGTTCGTACCGTTGCGATCCACCTAAACCATCCCACTTTACCCCCACAGGTCGTCCTCCTCCTCCATGAATCCCGCCATCTCTACAGTGCCTTCCTTCACATGCATGTATGGGACACACTATGACGCCACCGGCAACTACAACGACACATTAGAAACCTGCTCGCAGCTAAGAAATGTCGGGACTGGCGACAGAGAAGCACCCCTCTTAATGCTACTCTACCTATCAACTCGCCTAAGTACTGGTCAGCCTTACGCCACCTTACCAGATATAAACCCCCTCCCCTACTACCCTCTCCTTCATGATGACCACCCCTTCGCTGACAACCTTAGTAAGGCCAATCACCTTGCCTCCAGCCTCTCCAATATCTTTACCCTCCCTGATGATCCCCAGTTCGATCACTTCCTCTTCCCAGATGTCTGCGATCTAACTGACACCCCTGTCCCTCCACTCGCCCCTGGCTTCCAGTACTTGGACAACATTACACACAACGAACTCAATGCCCCCATCACTACTCAGGATATCATATTTACACTCTGCACGAAATGCAACACTGATCCTGGTCACGAGCGTGTTACCTATCACCACCTCCGTGAAGCTCCCACCTCCTTTCTCTCCACCTTGGCCAGGCTATATAATATGGTCTTGTCCATTGGCTACTCCCCCGACCTGTGGAAAACCTGCCCAGTCCTGATGTTTCTCAAACCCAATAAACCCCCATCCACTGTTTTTCCTACCATCCCATCAGCCTTACCTCGGTGTTCAACAAGGTCCTGGAATCCATCCTTACCTGACGCATCCATCAGCATCTCCGCCAGCACTGCCTCCTTCCTGCGACCCACGGTGGTTTCCGACCGTCCTTCTCTGCCGATGACCTTCTCCTTTACCTCACTCATCTCCTCTCCGAACATCTCAACTTCCGTTGATCCGCCATCTTCCTCTCCCTCGACCTTGAACGTGCTTACAACCGTGTGTGACATTCCAGTCTCCTCTTCCAGCTCCAAACCTTCGCCCTTCCTATCAACTACGTCTGTCTGATCGGGTCCTTTCTTTCCCAACGTCCTTTCTATGTCACCATCCATAACAAGGATTCCTACACCTTCTACCCCTCCACCGGTGTGATCCAGGTTCCATCCTTTCCCCTGTTCTCTACCTTCTGTATATGGTGGACATGCCACCGCCTTCACCCCCCGTCCACCTTCTCCAGTATGCCAATGACACCACCTTCCTTGCCCTTGCCCCCAGCCTGCAACGCTCCCAACACCTTCTCCAATCCCATCCTGACCAGTTCACCACTTTGTGTAACCAGTGGTTGGTCAAGGTCAATCCTTCCAAGGCCCATACGATCATTGTAGGCAAAACTACCCCTTCCTTCCATCTCCTCGACTTCTATATCACCATTTATGGCCGTCCTATCACCCTCATGCCACCCTCAAGTACCATGGCGTCACCCTTGAGCGTCACCTCTCCTGGACCCCCCCCCCCCCCCCCCACCTCTGGACTATCCAAGCCAAGTCACGCTTCTGACTCCATCTCCTCAATCTCGTTTCTGGCAGCACATGTGGTCTGGACCCCTCCACCATCCTTCACACCTATAAATCCCTCATCTGCCCTATCCTCTGCTACTCCCACCCCACCTGGATCTCCGCCCCTCCTTCCCATTACGAATCCCTTCAAATCGTAGAACGCCATGCCCTCTGCCTCACCTATTGCATCAGCCTCCCCTCCTTCACGCGGATCCTGTATGACCTCATCCCATTCCCACATGTCCTCCTTTTCCTCGAATGGATACAGATCCTCTTCTCCTCCCATAAACTTGATCCCCTTCACCAGCTTGTCTCTCCCATCCTCTCCCACCCCTGTCCACTGCTGTGCCTGTATTCGTACGTCCCACCTGCTCTTCATCCCTCCACTCTCCATACCCTCACCCAAGATGGCTTCCGCCTACCTCCCCTCCCTGCAGATGCCCTCATCCCATCCATCTACCCCCCTTACAAACTTTGATCCTCCTCTTCCACCCCCTGTGTCTTTTTCCAAGGGCACCATTCTCTCCCTCCTCCCTTCCTCCCTCCCTCCTCTCCCCTGGGCTTCCCCTAGCCCCTACCTTGTTTCCTCCCCCTCCCATCTCCTCTGCCACTGGCATCTACACCCTCCCCTTTCCTTCCCCCCCCCCCCCCACCTTTTCCGCTTTGGCAGGTCGCTGGACTTTTACATGTACAGTGAACATTCGTGTGCCAGACATCATCGCCATTGGTTTTTTGTGTGCCATCATGTTGGTGCCTTAGTGTTTCACCGCCCATGTTCCATCGTTCACGTGTGTCATTTCGGTTGCCTATGTTCGTGTAGCAGTGTACCAGTGCTGAACGTTTTTTATTTTACTACGCGCCATGTTTTTTTACTTAGTGTGTCTACTGTTTTTTGTCCATCATTTTGTTTTGTTTTTCTATGTCTTCCTATGTTCCACTTGTATTATCTGTGACCAAAGAGCGGCGTAGTATTGCCACTGCTGGCCTATCTTGTATAAGGTGTTAAAATGACAATAAAGAAAAAAAAATGTACTGATAACACAATACAAGGGCTAGTTGGACCCACGACTGGCTTGGGTTCAAGTAAGCCTGAGATATGTCAATTTTTCATTTACATGAAAATAAAAAGCCTATTACAGATTGTGATAAGCTGTTTTCAACTTGTACCTAATACAAAATGTATTTGAAGCTGTTTATATTTTTTCTTTACGAGTTTCAGGTACAATTTCCTGTTTAAATACAGAAGATTGCCTGGAAGCACCAAGTAAAATGATTCCGCAGATGAACAACTGGAAAAATGCTTGAATCTAGAATAAAACGTTACAAATGTCAAACTAAACAACTGCAGGGAACGGTAAGAGGAATACTAAGAAATCGGAGAAATTATCAAAACAAGTCGACATTGAAGGTACTGATTATTTCCGTCTGCAATCATCAGAAAAACGTGATTTTAGTTTGTTTAACAGTGAAGCTTAAGGGTGTGACATGAGGGATCTAGGTTTGCCATCTACCAGTAGGCCTATCGATGAACAATTTACGATTATCGGTGGGTAAAAATAGGAAGAAAAAAAGAAGACAGTGGTTCAGAATAGAGTAATATGAACAGGCATTGGAAGGAGACAACACTCCAATAGTTGTTTGGAAGAATATTGAATTACCTGCCATTGCGTCAAGCACAGACAGTAACAGACCTGACATCAAGTGTACATGGCACTCAAGAAAATTCGGGAATTGGCTTGAACAAAAGGCATTCTGCATTACAAATGGTGCCATATTAAGGAGAAAATTAAAGCTCTGAAAAGGACTATTTTCTGTTTCGTCAATCAAAGACAATGTTTAAAGTCAGTTAAGGTTCTGTAATTTGTTCGACAATTATAAGTTTGCCGTTATTTTATTATGTTTGCAAAAGAAATTTTCGAATAAAATTATTTTGTAAATGCACATCTAGATATTATTTAAACATTCTACATCCTACTTGCACACAACACACGTTTATAATTAATTTGTAGAGTTATACGGAATACGGGCTCAAGTAATTCAACCTAAGGGCTAACTGAAACCGAATTTGTTTTTTTTTAACTGTGAAATGCAAAAAAGGTAATAACTGTTACAGATAGTACATACAGAATTTGTAGATTAAGAACAGTACAGTTACCATATTCAGTCTTTTATAATTATGGTCTTACAAGAACATATAGAAGAAATATTAAAAAAAAACTGTGTCCAAGTAACCCTGATTTACAGTAGTTATCTTATTTGAGAGGTAATAACTACACGTTATTGTAAGCCATTTTCATTTTTTGATAGATATTATAGGGATCGTAACTTCGATCAGTAAAGCTTAAAGTGCTAATAACCCAGTACTCTTTCGACGAGTCTGTAAATTAATTGACGTGTTCAGGTACAGCACTACTGACTCACGGCAACAGGTAGATGTATGAGATGAAGTAAGGAAATAAATACATTTATCACTACAACTAGGCATCAGGAGATAGAAAAAGGTAAGCTTTTGTTGTAGGACATTGGCAGAACATAATATTTTCGATTTCATATACACGCCACGTGAGATTTAAACATTCCTGTAATTAGGGCAAAAGAAAAAGAAAGAATGAAGAGTAAAAGTCAATCGGAAGACTTTCACTACTTGTTCATAGGCCTTTTGAGCTTGGAGATATTTTCTAAGGGCAGAACGCATTTATGGAGTTGCTGAAAATAACGTAAGGCGTGAATTGATGATGCTAGTCCACTTTATCTAGATCTTTCAATCAGTACTCTCACGAAAGAATGGAAGTGCTTGCGTATCGTCACTTGTAGTTGGTACCGTTGATTACAGTTACTAGGTGGGTCTGACGTACTGAATGTACGCAGTTTGTAGAGAATCGTCGTCGTACTTCAAGTGTCACGAAACGCTAATGCGTTATCTCAACGGCTGAGCGAAGCTGCCTTTTATCGCATAGAATCTGTAAGTTGTTCCTTCACTAATCTCTTTTGTAAAGTGTGATACGATAATTTACTGTCTTATAAGTGGGCAGACGTAGCGGTTGCCATGTTGCGTAAGGCTCAGGATGACAGTACAGCAGATGTAGTGACCTCGGTAGCTAATATCCGAGAAGGTCTGCTTGAGGTACTGGAAACATTTTGCGGAATGGGCTTCATTATTAGGCAGTTTGTATCAATAGCCAGTGTGTTTCTTAATCCAAGTACATGAAGTAGACCTAGAGCTCAGTGCTGATAATCGAGTATCGTAATCAAGCACTGCAAAAGGAGCAGTAAATTAACTATAGTTATTCATTGGTTCTGGGAAATGGCCTGTCACTAACTTTATGAGAGAAACACAGTTCATTCAATCCTGAATAAGGCAATACGTATCATTATCAATAAAATATGTCAGGAGAAAAAAGATATGTATAATACAACCTATTAAAATTTCTTCATTTGCACGTCAATGAGAACTTCAAAACTCAAACACTGGAAGGCAAAAACAATTGCTCTACGTGTAATTACTGGCCTTCTCAAAGAAAACATTTGGAAATAAGCTTACTTTCCTTTTGTACATTCATTAATGTCATATGGAATAATTTCCTTGGCAAAATTACACGCAAGGACGCACACGCACACACACACACACACACACACGCACACACACACACACACACACACACACACACACACACACACTCACACACAAACGCACAAGCACAAAAATACAGACCGGGTGGTGTGGCCGAGCAGTTCTAGGCGCTTCAGTCTGGAACCGCGCGACCACTACGATTGCAGGTTCGAATCCTGCCTCGGGCATGGATGTGTGTGACGTCCCTAGGTTAGTTAGGTTTAAGTAGTTCTAAGTTCTAGGGGACTGATGACCTCAGATGTTAAGTCCCATAGTGCTCAGAGCCATTTGAATCATCTGAACACACACATACACACACACACACACACACACACACACACACACACACACACACACACACACACACAATGAACCCATCGGATAGGAAGACGCTGTAAGGAAAGTATACTGAAGCGCCAAAGAAATTATTATACCTGCCTAATATCGTGTAGGGCTCCTGCGAGTACGCAGAAGTGTCGCAACGTGATGTGGCATGGACTCGACTAATGTCTGCATTTGGTCTGGATGTAACTGTCACCAAGAATCCTGTGGAGCTGTCCATAAATCCATAAGACTACGAGAGGGTGGAGATCTCTTCTGGACAGCACACTGCATGGCATCCAAGACATGCACAATAACATTCATGTCTGGCGAGTTTTGTGCTCAACAGAAGTGTTTAAACTCAGAAGAGTGTTCCTGGAGCCACTCTGTAGCAATGTTGGACATGTGGGGTGTCGCATTGTCCTACCAGAGTTGTCCAAGTCAGTCGAAATGCGGAATGGACATAAATGAATGCAGGTGATTAGCAAGGATGCTTACATACGTGTCTCCTGTCAGAGTCGTATCTAGTCATATCAGGAGTCCCATATCACTCAAACTGCACACATCCCACACCATCATAGAACCTCCATCGGCTTGAACTGTCCTCTGCTGACATGAGTGGTTCATGGACTAATGAGATTGTCTCCGTACCCGTACACGTCCAACGGTTCGATTCACTTGTGTCGTACATCTGTACAGGAGAGTTTCACACTCCTAAAAATCCGTATGTCCACTGTTTCCGATGTGATAGAAAAATGGAAACGTGAAGGGACATGTACAGCACAAAAGTGTACAGGCCGACCTCGTCTGTTGACTGACGGAGACAGCTGACAGTTGAAGAGCATGTAACATGTAGTTATTTTGTGTAAAGTGCTGATTGGTAAAGCTATTTTGTGATTGCGCGATAACATATCTTACTGTCCTCTCAAGCTCGGGGTGGTAAACAGATATTCTACATAGCTTTTAATTTTGGCCCTGTAATACTGCTAATGTTAGGTGCAGATCATCTCAAATTAATTAGAAATTCTGCTGTGACATAAAAAATGCTCAAATTGATATAAATGAGAGTTTGGGGTTTTTTTCGTTCTACATTTAATTTATTACTGCTTTCAGAGTTCAGGTGATACATAACAAGCAAGTTCAATTACTTTCAACTCCCAACAAAATAATTAACATTTAGACATTGAATATCTGGTTAATAAATCTTCATCTCTATATATGAGAATGTTATAACTAGCAAAACAATTAAACCTTCATGAGTGAAATTTACATCTACGTTGTCATAGCTGTTCAATGGACTAAGTTGGTGGAGAATGAAATTTCATCTTTTAAAATAATCAAACTCTCATGTACTCAATGGAGGGTATGTTAGTATTCAACCATTGAAATTCTATATTCAAAGCATACACAGGTTGGAGTGAGCAAACTCTCGACTCAACATTGAATGGCATCTAATGCGTGTTGGTGCATTACCAATCAGGAACTGCAGTGGCGTTGTCTCCATGCTGGATCTGAAACGCTAATTCCCTACTCTGGCCATGACTCAATCACTCAGTCTCAACTTTCCTGCGTTCTGTTGAACGTTAAATGTTACCTAGTAGAAATAACGGTTATCGCACACTCGCTAAGGGATGGAGCGACATGCACAATGCTCTGACCCAAAAATTCCCACAGGAATAGAACTATCGCTTTACATCTGTCGCCACGATACGTGTTGTGTACCGCCCTCACTTCGCTATTTTTCCACACATAGGTGTGGCCCACTGCGAGACGAGAGAGTTCTGTTAATTTAGTTCTGAAAAATGCTTTTATGTGATGTGACTCTCCCCATCGTGTCTCTTCTATGTCCCACCGTATGGCTTGGGCCAACCGCTTCCTCATTATAGGTGAATTTTTATTTTTCTTGCCACATCGCCACTAGCCTTGTTAATGCTGTCTAGCCACTTACGCACGGTCTCGGCAGTGTTTATATAAAAGGTACTTATTTCTTTCTGTGCTGCAGCTGGGCCTTCTTTTGTTAATGTTCATTGGGGTTTCCCAATGCCATTCGCCACGTGCACAGTCCGCTTCCAAACTGTGTTCACTTTCTCTCATTTACTCATGCCCCTGTCATTGTAAGGGTAGATATTGTTTTGTTATTCGGTACATGAAATAATTACAATTGTTTCTTGTTAACAGTATGGAGTCAATGTTTGTTTTGTAAGTAAAACTGCCTTTTCCTGCTGCTAGTTACCTTATTTATCCCACACGCGTTTCGCCTTCTCCTGTTCTAAGGCATCATCAGTGGGATCTATAACGATACAGTTTTGTTAGTTTTAGATTATTAAATAGTTCACTTCGCAATTTTTTTCTAAAAAGTAATTACTTACGATTTACTGATCTTCGTTTCTTCACATCTGGTCTGGAGGTCGCACTATCACTTTTATCATTGCCATATAATCACATCTTTGTGTTCTCGCAGATCAGCAAATCGTAAGTAATTACTTTAAAAAAAAGTCGCGAAGTGAACTGTTTGATAATCTAAAACTAACAAAACTGTATCGTTACAGATCCCACTGATGATGCCTTAGAACAGGAGAAGGCGAAGCGCATATGGGATAAATAAAGTAACTAGCAGCAGGAAAAGGCAGTTTTATTTACAAAACAAGTATTTATATGCTTGCTGCGGAGGATGGCCACACAAATAAACTTGTTAATATAGAGCTATTTTCTGGTGATTTTATTCTGTATCATAAGTACGAAGCTCACATAAGGTCCAAAAAATGTGGACGCCTTACACATGTCATCCCTTCCAAATTGATTTTGTGCTGCTGTGAGCAATGGCTGAGGCATTGATCATTGCAGTGCAAAATTATAAGCTCAATTAATTTTTGATCATTGTTCAGCTACTGGTCTATCTTATTCTAGATGATTAGTATTCTAAATTTTTCATTTGAAATCTGGCTTTACACGGTATTGTTTATCTAGATGATTACTGTTTCGTCTTTACACTCCTTTGTCGCAGTTCTGAGTAATTTTATCTTACAATATTTTCTTTGTCTTATTGTTAACTTACGTCAAATGGTTCATCTACTCCTTATCTTGTTCTATTTTTTTAAAATAATGCCAGGAATTCCACAGTTACTGTACACACATGATGATTATGGAAGATGAATTGAAGTTAAGGAAGCATTTGTTTCTATTAATTATAGTCTCAACACATTTGTTATATTAATTAAATTGTTATCATAACTAAAATAATTAATAATTTTCTCCATAATACAAACTTTACATTCATTCACATTATTTATGTTTACAAACATGTTTTCCTAATATCCACAATACACAAATATTGTGTTAACTGAATAAACTTTACACACGAAATACAAAATATAAAACGATACTTTTTGAATTACATTACAATTTACAAGTGGAATTACAAAATACAATGAATTACAAACATACAAATGTGTAATGGTAAAGGTGTGATTTATTATTTACTGGTACATCAATTTTTTGTTCAAATGAGTGTCTTTCTCAATCTTTTTACATTATTACAATGATTCCAGAATGAGAGTCTCTCTCTGCAGCGGAGTGTGCGCTGATATGAAACTTCCTGGCAGATTAATACTGTGTGCCCGACCGAGACTCGAACTCGGGACCTTTGCCTTTCGCGGGCAAGTGCTCTACCATCTGAGCTACCGAATAACGACTCACGCCCGCTCCTCATATCAGCGCACACTCCTTTACAGAGTGAAAATCTCATTCTGGAAACATCCCCCAGGCTGTGGCTAAGCCATGTCTTCGCAGTATCCTTTCTTTCAGGAGTGCTAGTTCTGCAAGGTTCGCAGGAGAGCTTCTGTAAAGTTTGGAAGGTAGGAGACGAGATACTGGCAGAAGTAAAGCTGTGAGGACCGGGCGTGAAACGCGCTTCGGTGGCTCAGATGGTAGAGCACTTGCCCGCGAAAGGCAAAGGTCGCGAGTTCGAGTCTCGGTCGGGCACACAGTTTTAATCTGCCAGGAGGTTTCAATATTACAATGAATTTGCCACATGCGTCACTTTTTTGTCACACTTTCACTTTAGCTTTGGGCAGGGTTTCTTCTCGATGCTTCTGTAGTTGATTAGTGGTGGCTGATGTGGATAGTCAGTTGTAGACTCTACTGTTGCTGAAGGTCATCGGCATCTACAGTCCTGAGTGGCTGATTATGACTGCTGTTACATTGTCCAATGGTCCAAGGCACTGTCATGGTGCAATGACTGAGGTGCCCTTGTCCCTATTTTGGTGTAGTTGCCATCGAGGTGGTTGAGCATAGGTCCTCGACGATTGTTGCAGGTTGATGTATGATGTCCCCAATATGCGCATTCTGCTTGTAAGTTTGAGCGCCTTTATTCATTGAATAAATTAATTGTTGGGGTTCGTTGAATACTACTTCTAGTTGATTATGCTAAATCTCATCCTTGTTTAAGGTAAGGGATGGGGAACGAATTTTCTGTCGTCTGCCCTCATCTTGGGACCCGCTCTTCTCTTCGTTTCTTACTGTATGTTCATGTATTCTTTCTCGGAGCTTGTGACTTCTCGGGCATAGGGATAGCATTTGTTGTTTAGTGAAAATTATTTGAAAGGATTACTAGTTATGTTTATTATGAGATATGAAGTTCTAATAGATCACAGAAGTGATAATCTGATGTTGCTGGATATCCCCCATCCTTTTGGTAATGGGATGAGGCGTGAGACACATTCTTTAACATCCACCTGGCTCGTTATCTGCAGATTCAGTCAGTGAATTCTTTCCTTCGGTCGCTGGTTTGTTGCTAATGCCATATTGTGCAATCGTTTACTCTCTCCCTCAGACCCATAGCTTCCCTTCGACTTTGCACTTTTTACATCAGCGTGGCTGGTTCTTCCTTCCACAGACGATGGTAATGACATGGCCCTGCGACTTCTGTATCACCTTGTGACCACTACTTATAAGTCTTTTTTTAAAATTTACAATAAAGTTTACATCATATAACTACATGGATAATGTAACAAATATGAACTCTTACATCGAATAATTACATAGATAACCTTGTATGTGACTAAATCAATGAATTAAATGATGGATATCAAATTTTTTCTCAGCACTTTACACGAATGTATAATTTACATACTTTGCATTACTTTATTTTGACTTTCGTGCAACGGTTCCTTGACTTTTATGCGTATGGATTGGTGACATGTGGATTTGTCTGTTAGTTCTTCATACTATTAGTTTCCTGTTATTAATTTTTTCTCATCTACTTTAACGATTTAATTGATTAGTATTATGGTGCTTAATTTTGAATAATTATATGTTTATAGCTCTTCTTATCTGCCTCTTGATTTCTACTGCTTCCTGAAACATATCTAAGGTTTTTCTATATTATCTGTGATCCATTTATTTTTAATCAAAATATCCACGAGTGTACTGCCGGTCTACAGTGTCCAACGGGCACAATATTTCGGCGATCATAGATGTCGCCATCATCAGGTGAACTGACGGACTGAGCTCGTGTGAACGTGCCGGCACGGAGATCCGTACACTATGGCTGCTCAGGGGGAACTGGGTTCGCTCGCCTGCTGCTCCTTTGATGACTTCCTCACTGTGAGGAGGTTCGGTTGGAAGTTTGTGGCCTGTTGGCCTTTACTCCCCTGGGAATCTTGACGAATCTTCTTTCTGTACTGGTAGGTATTTCTGGACTGGCAAGGAGTGCCGATGACCTATTTCCTGTACTTGTCGGTGTGACGATTTTTCTTCTTCTTCTTGGCTGTTGCTGAGGGCTCTCCCTCGGCTGGGATACTGGGAATAGTGTATCCTGCTTTTCCGTATTCTCCGTTGACCAGAGCGAAGATGATGTAGCGCATTTGTCACTCGGTAAAGATAGGGTAGGAATTAATCAGAATGTAATCCTCCCTAGAAAGACCTACAAGGCCTTCTGGGTACTCAATTGGTTGATGTGGGGGTTGAGGTTTGGGATGGTTAGGTGGAACGAAAGGATAAGGGTTGTCGTGGTGGGGGTACGTACCATCGCGAAGCGATGCAGCGATCTTCTGCGTTACAGCGCTTGCGCTGTACGTATCTGGAAGCGGGAGGAATGGGACTTCTTCCCACTCTTCTTCTTGCGCTGCTGCTTCGGTGTCCGTCTTGGGCTGTGTTGCCTCCCCTTCGGCAGGCACGTCGGTCTGCGTGGCCACCATCGCGAGCTCCTTCTCACATGGAGGAGTCGTCTGGGTGGCGGTGTCTGTTGTGGCGGAAGCTTCCTTGGCTGATCGAAGCTCCTGCGTCAGCTCAGCAATCTGACGCCGAGCCTCGCCCAGTTCCGCCAGCATGGCCGCCCTCTCTTCCGCCATGGCGGATTTGAAGGCGGACATGGCTTCTTGGACGGCGTCGTTAAGGCGCCTGGTGACGACGTCTTCGGTACAAGTGACCACTTCTTCGTGTGTGGTGGTCACTTGCTTCTGCGTCTTCTTCTCCGGTCCGCGCCAGTTTCTTCTGTAGGCGCAGGAACGGGCGTTGGCCGCGTGTGCGCCGCCGCAGTTGGCGCAGGTACAGGGGGCGTCCTTCTGCTTCTTGCAGTCACGTGTGTCGTGTGCTTGCGCACACTTCAAGCACGCAACTGCTCCGCTGCAGTGCTTGGCGACGTGGTCAAGCTTTTGGCAGCGAAAGCACTGCGTTGTAGTCTTCCTCTTCTTCTTGCCGGAAGTTCCTGCTAGCGTGAGCAGCAACTCCGCCAAGGCAGCAGCTTTGCGTCCCCTTCCGCGTCCCGACATCTCGAGTAGCAACAGCGACAGTCAGCTTATGCGTTACTCACCGCAGCGTGTGCGGGTGAGCAGCGGAGTGCTATGCCGGGGTTCGGTCGCGGCGGCGGCCGATTTAAATACCCTCCGCTCGCGGCGCGCTCACTCCGCTGTCCGCGCCCCGCGCCACGGTCGCGCGGTGGAACAGATTGCGACGGCGTCTGAGATGACGTCGGTGTGATGGCTCTGTCCGCCGTGGTCGTCACAACTATACGTTTGCTCGATTTACTCTTGATTAACCCAATCGCTGGTTCCCAAGCCTTGCTAAGATTATAGCCACAGTCACGGTTTATGAGGTCGTCATTGGTGCGGATTTCGATGGCCTCTTTAACAACGCTGTCCCAGTATCTCGACGTCTGTACCAGAATCCTCGTGCGTTCATACTCCACAGCGTGATTTTCCGACAAACAATGTTCAGCGACCGCCGACTTGCTCGGATACATCAGTCGAATGTGCCTCTGGTGTTCACGGCATCGATCCTCGACGGTACGCATCGTCTGACCAGTATACGACTTGCCACATTGACACGTCATCTCAGACGCCGTCGCAATCTGTTCCACCGCGCGACCGTGGCGCAGGGCGCGGACGGCGGAGTGAGCGCGCCGCGGGCGGAGGGTATTTAAATCTGCCACCGCCGTGACCGAACCCAGTTCCCCCTGAGTCATAGTGTACGGATCTCCGTGCCGGCACGTTCACAGGAGCTCAGTCCGTCAGTTCACCTGATGATGGCGACATCTATGATCGCCGAAATATTGTGCCCGTTGGACACTGTAGACCGGCAGTACACCCGTGGATATTTTGATTATCAAATACGCCGGGAGAAACTCAAGAATCCCATTTATTTTTATTTTCCTTGCTAATTGCCATATGATTAGTGTAATAAATTTTATTCATTATAAGCTTTAAGGTGGCTGACGTGGTGTAGACCTATATTCTTTCGTGTTCTTGGGTTCACCAATTCCACTGCACTGCCATGAACTACCTTGTTAATTACCTTAGGTCCTTTACATATGGTATAAAATTTATGACAAACCTGTTTCCCTTAATTCGATAATAAGTGAGTTCTGACAAGAACCAACTGTCCCACTGTGAATACTCGTGTGGACGCACCTCTGTCAGCTTAGTTTAAGTTTTTCCGTTGCTCGGTCGATGTTTTCAAGTGCCACTTTTATTATCTGCTAGTGTGATGGTCTTCTGAAAGGGGGGAACTGTACCACTTCTCTTACCCTATCCACTGGTCTTTTATTCTTGAGTACAGTGACTGGCGGTAAGCATGCAGTACTGTGGAATTTCAGTAGTGATAGTTTGTAACTGATGTAAATTTGCATTCCATGTAGTGTGTTGTAAACTACAGTACAACCAACACCATGACCCAATATCCTTCACTGTTCGTTCTGCACTATTGGCTCTTGGTTTGTATCTGGATGTGAAGATGGGTTTAATTTTGTGTCTTTTGAAAGTTAACAACCAAAGTTTATATCTATATGGGGCCCATTATCTGAAAACAACCTTCCTGCATGTCCTACTTGTTTGGGGAAATCACGTTAAAGTGCTTTACTGATTGTAACACCTGTTGCACGTTTCAAAGGGGTCAATGTGACATACTTTGATGTCAATTCTACAACCAAGAGAATAAATGTGTTCCCAATCCGTGTCTTTGGTAACACTCCCCATCAAATCTGTTGCTGCTAGACGTTTTAGTTTTTTCGATATTATAGGTGATAATGGTGGACTAGTCTGAAATGGAACATGTTTTGCTCGTTGGCAATCTCTACATTTTTCAAAGTATTTGATATATTCGTCTTTGCATGTCGGGAAAATGTACAGTCTCTTTAAGTTTCATAAAACATTTCTTCCCCCCAAAGTGTCCATGTATACTTGTTTATTAATTTATCAGGAACACATACCATCAACAAACTAGTGCTTAGGTCTTGTCTGTGGAACAGCACATCATTATTCAGCAAATAATGCTGACGAATGTCAACCGAGTTCTTGTCTTTCCATTTATGTTTGACCCTTAACACTTCTGGTTCTCTGTTCTGTTCGTTCGCAATGTTTGAAAAGGCTGTTGTGTAATTATCAAAAGGAACTCCTCTTATATTTGCCAACTTGGTCTTGATCTGTACCGAACTTACGAGGGGTTGCAGCATGTGGACACCGGGAAAGAAAATGTGCTAAAGTGTTAACTGGTCCTCGGATATGTTTTACACAGAAATCGTACTCTTGCAAGATTAAAATCCACCTTGCTGGCTTACCATGTCTCAACTTTGCTGAATAAAAACTCGAGAGCTTTATGATCTGTGTGTACAATAGTTTTCCTCCCGAACAGAAAATATCTAAACTTTCGAAAAGCTCAGACTACTGCTAATGCTTCCAGCTCTGTAATGGAGTACTTCCTCTCGCTGTTTGTTCTGCAGTATCATCCCATATCCATGGAGTGTTTTTACCAGTTAAACTACGTAATTGGGGTGTAGCTACAGTGTCTATACAGATGAACCTTTTAATGAACGTTACTAGTCCCAGGAACCCTCAGAGTGTCTTCCTATTATATAGTGATACAAAGTTTCTTATTGCTCCTAGTTTCTTTGGATTGGGCTTTATTCCCTGTGCAGATATGACATCTCCCAGAAAGTTTATGTGTTATGTTCCAAATGTAGATTTTTCCAAATTTACCGTTACCCAATATTCTTTAAGTGTTTTCAGTAACGTATTCAAAATTTCAAAATGTTTCTCCCATGATGACTGTGCTATGAGGATGTCATCTACATAACATGTCAATCGTTCCTGTAATTTCTCAGGTAAAATAGTTCATAGACCTCGAATGAAGGCTGTGGATGAAATGTTCAATCCGAAAGGGAGTCTTTTAAACCTATAACACCTTACAAAAGAAATAAATGCAGTATATTTCCTGCATTGTGGCGCTAGTTCAAAATGGCTCTGAACACTATGGGACTTAACACCTATGGTCATCAGTCCCCTAGAACTCAGAACTACTTAAACCTAACTAACCTAAGTACAGCACACAACACCCAGCCATCACAAGGCAGAGAAAATCCCTGACCCCGCCGGGAATCGAACCCGTGAACCCGGGCGTGGGAAGCGACAACGCTACCGCACGACCACGAGATGCGGGCTGTGGCGCTAGTTCAATTTGCCAAAAACTACTTCGTAAATCGAGTGATGAGAATACCTTTACATTATGAAATTTTTGTAGTAAATCTTCTAGTCTCTCGGGATGATCTGTTTCTGGAATTATGATTGTGTTTATTTGTCTGGAATGTAACACTAACCATATCGTTCCATCTTTCTTATCTACAACACGTTACAGGCTGTTATAAGTTGATGGTACCTGTTCAGTAACACCCTTTTGTTCCATCTTATTTAACTCCAAGAGTACACCTCGTCGGTAACTCAATGGAATGTTGTATGGAGCTACTCTAAAAGGCTTGTGGTCCTTAGTCTCGAATCTGTATTGCAAATTTTTAATTGCTTCTGGTTTCGGTTCAAATACCATCGCATGCTTGTGTAATATTCCATCTAAAGCCAACTTTTGCTGATCTGTTATCCTCTTAGACTTTGTATTTTTTCCTCAACCTCTGTGTAAATGTCTTCAAGTATTTCTACATTCATAAGCACAAACTACTTGTATTTGTAACTGTGTAGAATTTCCTCATATTTATTCATGTCTCAGATTGTCTTTGAATATTAAAGTGATTTCTACTAAAGTGGCACTTCGTCTGCCCAAAGAAAACCAGCTCTGATAATGATATCAACTGACATCTTTGGCACTAGGGCAAAATTGGTTTCTATTAAATGACATTGGCAGTGAAATGGAAGTTTTGTCCGCCTTGTGACGTTCGATGAACGTTCCATAATTGGTCCATGTACTTTAACCTTTCGTGTTTTGAACACTAACAAATCATTGTCACTATTGCAACGATTAAATAACGGCTCTGATATCGCGATTAGCTCACTTCCACGATCTATTATTGCGTTAACAACAACACCCTTTACTATTAGACCTAGTATCGGACTTATCTCGGAAGTACTCTCGTCTGTGGCTTCCTCCATTAATATGTCCTCAACTACTTCGTAATTTAATCGGTTTATTTGTGTTTGTTCGATAGTTTGGGGAGAAGTATTTCATCTCAAATTGTCTAACTGTATTCTTGCCGTCTTTAGATCAGCTTAGGCCTTAACCAATCTAGTTTTTATTGCCTCATTTTGACACCTTTCTCTCTCTTTTAGATTTGTCTCTTCGTCACACATCCGGGTGATCGTATTTAATTTGGATTTTAAAAAGGTACGTATTCTTTAAATGTGATAGTACCTCACGTTTAGATTCTGGTGATTCGTCAGATTATACATCATGTGTATCTGTACTCGCATCCTGATTTAATTAATTTTCATCATTGTTGTCTGCCACTGAGGGTTGCAGATGCAAACTTTCAGCTATGTTGTCATTTATTACGACGCTGTTTTCTGTATCTGGTTTGATGATTACACAGTCTCGGTAATACTGCTGTACTATGTACTCATACGTGCCACGATTGTATACGTTAGACTCTGATTTATCCAGCTGTTCAGATACTTTATGATCTGATTAGTTTCCCGATCCAGACGAAATATTTGCCCTGTCATTGGCCTCTTCACGATCTCCTTGTTCTTCCCTATTCTGTTCGATTCCCTGTATCCATAACGCTTCTGACTCTTTCTGCTTCTCTTACAAAGTTTTATGGAAGTATTTTAGAAAATCTTGTAACGTATCGAACTTTTGATTAGGTGTACATATTCGTACTTTCCTCTTTTTATTCTGACCTATATTGGTCGTATTTTGTGGGTTACTCTTGTCGTCGGGATCAATCGTATTGTGACTGATTACGTTAGGATATGTATTATCCTGCTGAAAATCATCTGTCGTCTGTGTAGAATCAAACATCTGCATCATACACATACACATAACATCATTATTACCTAGTTCGTGATTAGGTAGAGCTAAGAGTTCGTTCTCGTCCTCAGTATCTGTCCAATCTATCTCGTCCCAACACTTCAGTTGTGACTTCCTGCCTATCTGCTGTATCTGTCCTGATACGATATTTCTCTCGTTCCTATTTCCACTTCCGATTCCTGTCCTAACCTATTTATCGCTGCTGTTACTTTGTCACCCGTCTCTGCAGAAAGTGTATAATCTCCTTGAATCCCTACAATACCTAACGTCTGTCATTCAACACGCTTCCCAGAATTTGGTGGTCGTAATTCAGCCTCCCTCTGTGGTTCATTTCTCCTGTACGTACCTGAAGTATTTGGCTGTGGCTGCATTCTTGCACCACCTCCCCATCTGCTTTCTCTACATTGACCTGGCGATCGCTGATTAAAATCAGTTTGTCGACTTTCCTGAGTTCTCCAGTTTCCATTCCTATTTTCGTCCCTATTTGTCGTGTTTCAATTATTATTATTAAAGCCATATCCGTTACGTTTTGGTCTCGTGTTTCCACTATTCCCATTTACGTAACTGTTTTCATTTCGTCCCGAATACATTCCCAATACCGGCCTACCATTGCTTCCATTACCGTTCTTCTTGTTATTATTTGTTCTTTCAAAGTTATTGTGTCCTGAGTCACGACGCCTTTGAGCGTCGCTTTCATACATGAATTAGACTTCTCGCTAAACTCCTTTGAAGGTTTCTACATTATCACCCCCAAGTCCTGTCAATGCTTGTTGATACTTCATCGGTAGTTCCGTTTCGCATATCTGTATCAATTCTCCGTCACTATATGGGCTGTCTAAATACTGGTTCCTTTTAGCCATATTCTCAAAGAATTTGACTGCTGTTTTCTCTCGCGAATTTTCAATGAGACATTTTGAAATAAGCCATATTTTATTCTCATTTGTACCTCAGGTGACCAATATATGGCTATAAAGGGTGCTCGAAACGAATCATATGAATCGCAAGTTTCCGCTATCTTCTGCATCGTTTCAGCAATACTTCCTTCCATGTGCGCATAAATGAAATATGCTGGTATACCTACTTTGAATTGATCAATAAATGTGCGAGGATGAAGACTATTTGCATCTTCCTAATAGTGCTGGTATTTGCGCACTGTCAGAAAGTGGTTACCATCAATATTTCTCGCTTGGCTCTGTGATATACCTTCTGTGTTTTGGAAACTGGAATTCTGTCCTACGTTTGCATCAAACCTACCCAAACGTGTGTAATTTAGCTCATTATGTGACATTTGTGCCGCAGAATCACTTTCATGTTTCATTGAGCAATATGCGTGCATAACACCCGCTACCGGCTCTGTACCTTGTCGTGTAAGCAGCTCTGGCTCATTAGATACCGTATTGTAACCCGTCGGTATTCGCCCTATATGTTGTGATGTTGCGTAAGGCGTCGCTATAGCTTGATCTACGTATGTGACGCTTTGTGCTTGATGTTCAGAATCTTGCTACAAACCACACACGCATATTCCCGGCTGACCTGTTATTCTTTCGTGCACAAGTGGTCGCAATCCTCTCTGTTCCCTACTGTTACCGTAGTGTTCTGGGATATGCTGCTTTGGACTAATTTCCTGCTCTCTTTTCGCGGTTTCAGACTGACATTCACATGTGCCTTTCCGTCTTGCGCCACACGTACTTTCGCCTTTTCTTTCTGTCGTATTACCGGCGACTGTTGATTTTGCCGTGTTCTCAGTATTATCTATCGACATTAACGCGGATTCTGTCGTCGTTTGCGATTCCTCACTAACGCTTTCTGCGTCTTCTCGACTTTCTATTGAACGCAAAACTTCCGATCTGAGCAGCGGAATTTGATGTTCGTTTTTCTCTCGCATTTTTAAAATACGAGCATCGAATTTCTTTAATGTAGCTTTGGTTGTTCTTTTGTGAGACATCGTCTCAGCAAATACATGTCTCGCTTTCGTCGACGCTCTAATGGCAAAAATGATTCAAATGGCTCTGAGCACTATGGGACTTAACAGCTGTGGTCATCAGTCCCCTAGAACTTAGAACTACTTAAACCTAACTAACCTAAGGACATCACACACATCCATACCAGAGCCAGGATTCGAACCTGAGACCGTAGCAGTCGCACGGTTCCGGACTGCGCGCCTAGAACCGCGAGACCACCGCGGCCGGCCTCTAATGGCAAAAACTTCGACCTGTTGTTTAACTTTTTTGACGCTTTGTACCCCAACTTCGCGTAACGTATTTATGTATGCTTGGACAGTGTCAATGTCTGTTCTCATTTGTGTGTGTCCTGTAACAAGCGTTTGAAGCTTAATTTGTGCTTCTTGAGATTCAGTTCGGATTTGATCTAATTGGCCTTGTATATTATCACAGGTTTTTTGCATTCCCCTTCTAGTTTCTCTCAACCCCAGCGTTAATTCTTTTTGCCTTGTGTTATGCGCCCTTCTTACCCCTTTTCTGATACCTGAGATTGTTGTTCTGAACGCTTTTCTGATTCCTGATGAGGTGTAGCGCCGTATACCGATCCTGCCTTGGAGGAGGTTAAGTGGAAGATGTGTCTCGGAGCTGGATAGTGACAGATGGTGACGCAGGATTGGACTCGCACGTAGTTTATGTATCAGCCGATAGAGGACAATATTGGATAGGGGACTGATTTAGTTTCGATTGTGCCCACTAGAATGCACTAAAGTAATAGATTGTTTTTTATAAACTGTTCTAGTATTTTCATAAAATGTTATTATGTCTTTTTGTGTATGTAAAATGTTATAAATGTGTTTTAGCTGTATGAATGATGCGTGAGTGTGGTTTAAGGTTAGTATGAAGATAATTGTTTAACGAGTTATGTAGTGGGATTTAGTGTGGGAACATTTCGAAGAAGTATGGATGTGGACAAAAGGGATTTTTGTAGACTAGATTTGTAAAGTAAGTCTATGGTAAAGGGAAAGTATTTCAGGTATAAATAACAATAGTAAATAACTTTATGCATAAACAAAACTTCGGCATATCAGATAATTACGTCGGTAAAATGTGCAGTCGTTAGGTTTACTATTTTGCGATTGGTATTGATGAAAAGCACGGACCGACGCGGGAGAATGCTGTTTTGCTATTTGTTGTTGAGTAAACTGACCAATGGTAAAGCAATATTCTTCGCGCGCCTTTCTCTGCTGGTAGAGAAGACTTAGAGTATTCTAGAGAGAAGTCGGAGCCTAGCCATGAAACAGTTCGGACGTGTGTAGTGGTAGTTCCGATGGAAATGATAAGTTGCCGGATCTAGCAGTGTTTCACACATCAAAAGTGTTGTAAAGTGACGGCATAATTGTTACGATGGATGTGTAGAAATTTCGGAATTTTTAAGTGACGAGAAAAGACATAAACTCTGCGTGGCATATTGAGCAGGTAGGTGGCTAAAAACTCGACTGCATTAGATACCGACAGACTTAATATTTGGTGAGCATTCTCAATCAAAAACAATCCGTATTTTTGTAGCTATTACGTTTCCGGGAAATGCAACACCATAAACTTGCTAACGTGAGTGAAAGGGATTGTGAGTGACTGTGTTAAGGCTAGGACGGGCTTGGCATTGTTACTTGTTCACCTAAGTTTCAGAATGTATTAATAAAGGACAAAATTTCCAACCTTTAATTTCGTGTGAAAACTTTCTCCCGAAACGTAGATTGGTGACTTTAATTGCAGCCTGGGTCACGTCGAAGTACAGTAGGTATCGCTCGGCTTCACTGCTGATGATATGCTGAGACAATGTTCACAGGTAGGTGCAGGTTCGTCGCAAAGGGACGGAAGGAACTGCGCCGCAGCACTGAGATTGTTGCAGTAACCGCTGCAACATTCCAAATATGTTGGCGTTTTCTACACCTATACCATTATCGCTGTTGCCATCTGATGTAACCGTCCCTATCTAGTTTTTCGTGGACCGTTTCTTTCTCTTTCGAACATAGTATAGGAGCACTAACACTCGTTCTTTCATGTGATCGCCAACCTGTCTGATTCAATATGATCATGTTCGGTTCTACATACTGTAAATCACTGGCAACGGATTCTACATCTGAATCATTTGCAACGCTGTTCTCATGTCCATTCTTTTGACCAGACTGAACACCACGTTTTGCAATTTCGGCCTCATTCGGTATTGCTACGTCCCCTTTTTCGTGTTCTTCACGCTGATCTAGCTGTTATGTGTCCAGCTCGATCCTACCAAGATCTGCCATTACTTCTCTCTGCCATGACCTATTGTTTTCTGCCATTTTTGAGCGTTCCTCTAAGCGCTGCTGTTCGTGAAATTTTCGAACTTGACTACGTGTTAACATCAGATTATAAGACTTGACTCTACCCCAAAATGTCATTCAGACAGTCCTATATTAAAGCCGTTTCCCTGTCTTTCATTTAGCATTTTTAGTTACTGGAGTTAAGACAGAACTCAACACAATCCAATTCAACAATATATTGCGACAGCAATTGAACATACAATGAATACACTTCTATCTACACTTATTTATTTACTTACTACTACATGGTTGAGCCACATTTACTTTTAAAAAATTTGTTTTTCTCTACTTTGCGTCAGCTTTTTGTTTACCCTCAATCTATCAGATTTCTATCCTGTCAGATTATCAAAATGCTGTTAATTCAGAATCCTGGCAGGGTAAGCCATTTGTAAAGTGTTGTCATTTTAGTGAAAAGTGCTGGTGGGTAAAGCTATTTTGTGATCATGCGATAACATATCTTACGGTCTTCTCAAGCCCACGGTGGTATACAGACATTCTACATAGCTATTAATTTTGCCCCTGTAATACCACTAATGTTAGGTGCAGATCGTCCCAAATTAATTAGAAATTCTGCTGTGACATAATAAAAATGATTAAATTGATATAAATGGGAGTTGGGGATTCTTTTCTAAAATGACAACACAACTTTGCCTTTTTCATTCTACATTTAATATATCAGTGCTTTCAGGATTCAAGTGATACATAACAAGCAAGTTCAATTACTTTCAACTCTCAACACAATAATTAACATTTACACATTGAATATGTGATTATTAAATCTTTATCCCTATATATGAGAATGATGTAACTAGCAAAACAATTAAATTTTCGTAAGTGAAATTTACATCTACGTTGTCGTAGCTGTCCAATGGACTAAGCTGGTGCAGAATGAAGTTTCATCTTTTAAAATAATCAAACTCTCATGTACTCAATGGAGGGTATGTTAGTATTTAACTCTTCAAGTTCAATATTCAAAGCGTACGCAGGTTGGAGTGAGCAAACTCTTGACTCAACATTTAATGTCACCTAATGCGCATTGGTACATTACCAGTCAGAAACTGTGGAGGCGTTGTCTCCATGCTCAGTTTGAAACGCTAATTCGCTACTCTGGCCTTGACTGAATCATTCAGTCGCAACTTTCCCGCGTTCTGTAGAACGTTACATTTTCCCTAGTCGAAATAATGGCACTTGCACACTCGCCAAGGGATGGAGCGACGTGCACATTCCTCAGCCCGCAAAAATTCCCATAGGAATATGAACTACCGCTTCACATCTGTCGCCACGATACGTGAAGCGTACTGCCCTCACTTTACAGACATAAAGGTTTCAACGTCTTTGCTGTTTTTTCCACACATAGGTGTGGCCCGCTGCGAGACGAGAGAGATCTGTTAATTCAGTTCTCAAAAATGCTTTTATATTACTTGACTCTCCTCACCATGTCTCTTCTACATCACACAGTATGGCTTCAGTCAACCGTGTCCTAATTATAGGCGAATTTGTATTTTTCTTGCCGAGGCGCCGCTAGCCTTGTTAATGCTGCCTAGCTACTTACCCGCAGTCTCAGCTGTGTTTATTTAAAAGGTATTATATTACAATTGCTTTCTGTGAACAATATAGAGTTATTTTCTGGGGATTTTATTCTGTATCGTAATTATGAAGCTCATGTAAGGTCCGAAAAATGCGGATGCCTTACCAGCATCATAATGTGTAATAGGGAGACATCTTTCCAGACCATCACATGGGAATTCCAAATTGCATCAGGATCCACTGCAAGTACTATGGCAGTTGGGCAAGAGCTGAGAAAACTTGGATTTCATGGTCGAGCGGCTGTTCGTAAGCCACACATCATGCCAGTAAATGCCAAACGACACCTCACTTGTTGTATGGAGCATAACCATTGGACGATTGAACAGTGGATAAATGTTTTGTGGAATGATGAATCATGGTGCACAATGTGGCGATCCGATGGCAGGGTGTGGGTATGGCGAACGCCTGGGGAATGGCATCTGCCAGCATGTGTCGTGCCAACAGTAAAATTCGGGGATGGTGTTCGTATGGTGTGGTCGTGATTTTCGTGCAGGGTGCTCGCACCCCTTGTTGTTTTGATGTCACTTTCACAGCACAGGCCTACATTGATGTTTTAAGCACATTCTTGCATCCCACTGTTCAAGAGCAATTTGGGGATGGCGATTGCATCATCTATCAACATGATCGAACTCCTGTTCATAATGCACGACCTGTGGCAGAGTGGTTACACGACAGTTACATCCCTGTAATGGACTAGCCTGCACAGAGTCCTGACCTGAAGCCTACAGATCACCTTTGGAATATTTTGGAACGCCGACTTCGTGCTGGGCCTCACCGACTGACATCGATACCTCTCCTCTGTGCAGCACCCCGTGAAGAATGGACTGCCATTCCGCAAGAAACCTTCCAGCACCTGATTGACCGCTGCCTGCGAGAGTGGAAGCTGTCTTCAAGGTTAATGGTGGGGCAACACCATACTGAATTCCAGCGTTACATCGTCACTTAAATGTGATTTGCAGAGTATCCATGTAGATGTAGATGTAGCGTCGTTGACAACTGCTGGATGGTCGTTGGTACAAGTGGGTGCCCTGCATACGTCTCCCCAATGCACCCCACACGTGCTCGATGTGACTCAGATCGAATGAATGGGCAGGCCAGTCCATTCACCGAGTGCTCCTACTGGAGAAATACTACCTGGCTCACATCCCGGGTTGTTATAATTAAACATTCCCCATTTATTTGTGCCAAAGGCGTCGTCAGTAGTCTCCATTTGTTATTGTTGTTGTTGTTGTGGTCTTCAGTCCTGAGACTGGTTTGATGCAGCTCTCCATGCTACTCTATCCTGTGGAAGCTTCTTCATCTCCCAGTACCTACTGCAACCTACATCCTTCTGAATCTGCTTGATGTATTCATCTCTTGCTCTCCCTCTACGAATTTTGCCCTCCACGCTGCCCTCCAATGCTAAATCGGTGATCCCTTGATGCCTCAGAACATGTCCTACCAATCGATCCCTTCTTCTAGTCACGTTGTGCCACAAACTTCTCTTCTCCCCAATCCTACTCAATATCTCCTCATTAGTTATGTGATATATCCATCTAATCTTCAGCATTCTCCTGTAGCACCACATTTCGAAAGCTTCTATTCTCTTCTTGTCCAAACTATTTATCGTCCATGTTTCACTTCCATACATGGCTACACTCCATACAAATACTTTCAGAAACGACTTCCTGACACTTAAATCTATACTCGATGTTAACAAATTTCTCTTCTTCAGAAACGCTTTCCTTGCCATTGCCAGTCTACATGTTATATCCTCTCTTCTTCGACCATCATCAGTTATATTGCTCCCCAAACAGTAAAATTCATTTACTGCTTTAAGTGTCTCATTTCCTAATCTAATACCCTCAGCATCTCCCGACTTAATTCGACTCCATTCCATTATCCTCGTTTTGCTTTTGTTGACGTTTATCTTATATCCTCCTTTCAAGACGCTATCCATTGCATTCAACTGCTCTTCCAAGTCCTTTTCTGTCTCTGGCAGAACTACAATGTCATCGGCGAACCTCAACGTTTTTATATCTTCTCCATGGATTTTAATACCTACTCCGATTTTTTCTTTTGTTTCCTTCACTCCTTGCTCAATATACAGATCGAATAACATCGGGGAGAGGCTAAAACCCTGTCTCACTCCCTTCCCAACCACTGCTTCCCTTTCATGCCCCTCAACTCTTATAACTGCCATTTGGTTTCTGTACAAATTGTAAATAGCCTTTCGTTCCCTGTATTTTACCCGTGCCACCTTCAGAATCTGAAAGAGAGTATTCCAGTCAACATTGTCAAGAGCTTTCTCTAAGTCTACAAATGCTAGAAACGTAGGTTTGCCTTTCCTTAATCTAGCTTCCAAGGTAAGTCGTAGGGTCAGTATTGCCTCACGTGTTGCCATATTTCTACGGAATCCAAACTGATCTTCCATCTTCCCCGAGGTCGGCTTCTACTAGTTTTTCCATTCGTCTGTAAAGAATTAGCGTTAGTATTTTGTCTCCATGACTTATTAAACTGATAGTTCGGTAATTTTCACATCTAGCAACACCTGCTTTCTTTGGGATATAACATAATTATGTTATATAAATGGAGATGATGTTTTAACTACTGACGACGCCTTTGGCACAATTGTTTTACGAATCTCCACTGCAGGATGTGATTTTAGTGTATTTTACTTCTGATGAAGGTATATTTAGACATACCGAAACCGTCGTCAAGAATTTTAATAAATCTTTATCCTGCAACTGTTCTGGCTGTCATCATTTTCCGTGAAGTTTCTGATGATCCCATGGACACTACACAAGCTGGGACGTGGTTCTTAAAAGGGGGTGTGGTCACCACGAATTGTGATGCATGCCATGCGACGTGCTTCCATGCTGCCCAGGAGGTTGGTAAGCAGCTTCCGTATTAGGGAGAGAGTGTCACGGAAATGATACAGGATTTGGGATGGACATCATTAAAAGAAAGGTGTTTTTCGTTGCGACGGAATCTTCTCACGAAATTCCAATCACCAACTTTCTCCTCCGAATGCGAAAATATTACGTAGGGAGGAACGATCACCACGATAAAATAAGGCAAATCAGAGTTCGTAGGGAAAGATATAGGTGTTCATTCTTCACGAGATTGGAATAATAGAGAATTGTGAAGGTGGTTCGATGAACCCTCTGCCAGGCACTTAAATGTGATTTGCAGAGCATCCATGTAGATGTAGATTTAGATGTAGATGTAGCGTGATTGACAACCGCTGGATGGTCGTTGGTGCAAGTGGGTGTCCTGCAATACGTCTCCCCAATGCACCCCACACGCGCTCGATGTGATTCAGATCGGATGAATGGGCAGGCAAGTCCATTCACAGAGTGCTCCTACTGGAGAAATACTACCTGGCTCGCATCTCGGGTTCTTATAACTAAACATTCCCTATTTAGCACGTTATAACACGGAAACTAGTTACTGTACAAGTACCAAACTTGGTATAATTAATGTCAAGGATGTGGGGAAGAGAAATAATGCAGAATCAATTCAATTGAAACACTTATAATGTGCTGGTACTGTTATTATACCATTACATACTGATACCATTACTGCTACAGAAGGGGCTCAATACAGCGCCCATCAGTGAGAAGAGTCTGAAAATGCAAGATTGCATTCTTTACAGCCACATGTATGGATGTTCCCCTGGTAAACAATGTCCTTTAGGTAGCCCCACAAATAGAAATCACTGGGAGTGAGATCAGATGATCGTGCCGGTCAACCATTTGGAAACGATCGTTTCCAAATGTGCTTCGGAGAAGCAGGTGAATTTCACGAGCGATGTGCAGTGGGGCCCTATCTTGCATGAAAACTATTGAGTTCAATGCGTCGCTCTCCTCTAGGGCATGTATGACATGCTGGCGGTATTTCACACTGCACATGTTCGAAAAATATTGGGCCAATGACGAACGTAGCCGCCAAGTCACATCAGACTTTGGCACGTTCACCATACTGAGGAAATTCATGAACTGTGACTGGAGGTGAAGATCCCCAGATTCGGCAGTTCCGTGTAGACACCTCACCCATCAGAGAATAATAAGCTTTGTCTGTCCGTAGGATTGTCCAGTCCCTCCTAGAAACTGTAGAGCGAAGTCAACACATCGTTGTGTGTCCTGTGGTTGATGCTGCTGTAAGATATGTATCTCGTACAGACTTGAGAATGGTACAATGCACTTTCCGTACAGTGGACCACAGGATGTTCAACTGTTGTGACACAGCACACACACTGCCTGACGACTGCGAATTGCGCGCAGTGTTGTCTGCCATAGTAACAGCGATTTCATCAACCACTTGTGGTGGAAGCGGTCGTCGGCCTTTTCCCTGAGCGACACTCTGTTCTCCAGTTCTCAAACTCATCATTCAGTGAATGAAGACAGTCGCAACTGTGGGATATACCGAACTAAACCCAGAGTTTAGGTTTGTTGGGAACGTTTAATGTCTGCGTTGGAATTCAAGTGTGAGTGACCACCTGACGCAGCGGTAGCTGGCTATGGTACAGTACACAACTGTTGAAGTCAGTTTTCTACGCTGTTCACAAGCGGGTTTTAATACCCCAAGACGAAGTGGATAGTTGGTATGATGGTGACCGCTCTGATTACAAATAAAGCAGGTTCCTTTATAAGTAATACGAAGCTGATAACCACATACTTGCAAGTAGAGGAAATACGTTTCTTAATCATCATTTCTATAGACATGGAAAAAATATGGAGATTTGTAGTAAGTTCCTATGGGACCAAACTCCTGATGTCACCGGTCCCTAGGCTTACACACTGCTTAATCTAATTTATGCTAAGGACAACGTTCACACCCATGCCCGAGGGAGGACTCGACCTCCGACGGCGGGAGCCGCGCGAACCGTGGCAAGGCGCCCCTAGACCGTGCGGCTACTACAGAACGAACATCACTATAGACGTGTAAGCGGTGGTGGGCAGGCAGCTCTTCCCTTCGAATATGTTGTATATCCCCATAACGGAGAGAGATGGACTTCAAAAAACTGTCATCTACCTCGCGCATATGATTGAAACTCGACTTTTCTATAAACCAATACTTCATGCGCCAAATGATCCATGCTAGTTGTGAACCATCACGATGTGTGAAAGGGACGTGAGAACCATGTCGTAAAGGGTCCAGTCAGCCTGAAGCAGGACAAAAAATTTAACGAAAAAAACCATAATTCCGAACCAAAGTACGCAGTACACACCTGATCTGTAGTAACCTTCATCTTGTCCACCTACCATTCGAGTATCTCTAAAGAGCCGCGATGTATATTCTGCGCTGATTTATGAAACGTGAACTGATGGTACCTTTACGTGGAATAGGTGTGGAAAGCACGGTGGACATCATGGCGCCAGTCAGCGACATGTCACAAAGAGCTGCACCAGCACCAGACACTAGACGTCAAACAGCAATGAAACGTGCACGAGGACTCACGCGACACTCAACGAGACAAACGAAAGAAACGCGGCGCTAAAGTTACACGCGGAACTAGTCCAACATACTTGGCTGGAACGCGAAGCGAGAATGAACACGGATGTATTAACTATGTTCCATGAAAGCTAGTAGCCGGCTGGGGTGGCCGAGCGGTTCTAGCCTCTACAGTCTGGAACCGCGCCATCGCTACAGTCGCAGGTTCGAATCCTGCCTCGGCCATGGATGTATGTGATGTCCTTAGGTTAGTTAGGTTTAAGTAGTTCTAAGTTCTAGGGGACTGATCATCTCAGAAGTTAAGTCCCATAGTGCTCAGAGCCATTTTTGAAAACTAGTACAACAGCTGGTGGCCCTCCGATACGGACAAGCAAGAGCAAGACAACAGAAGGCATGTGAAAGAGCACGATGATCAGAAATAGTACGTCAGAGTCACATGAGAGGCGGCATGATGACAATCAAATATAAAAATTTATTTTGGGAAAATGAATATAAGGAAGTAGAGAGATGCACGCGAGGAAAAAAATCCAAAAGGACTGATAAATAGTGAATAACCTGAGAAGAAAGAAGATTGCTACACCATGAAGATGACGTGCTACAGACGCGAAATTTAGCTGACGGGAAGAAGATCCCGTGATATGCAAATGATTAGCTTATCAGACCATTCAAACAAAGTTGGCGCCGGTGGCGACACGTACAACGTGCTGACATGAGGAAAGTTTCCAACCGATTTCTCATACACAAACAGAAGTTGACCGGCGTTGCCTGGTGAAACGTTGTTGTCATGACTCGTGTAAGGAGGTGAAACACGTACCATCACGTTTCCGACTTTGATAAAGGTCGGATTGTAGCCTATCGCGATTGCGGTTTATCGTATCGCGACATTGCTGCTCACGTTGGTCGAGATCCAATGACTGTAAGCAGAATATGGAATTGGTGGGTTCAGGAGGGTAATGCGGAACGCCGTGCTGGATCCCAATGGCCTCGTATCACCAGCAGTCGAGATGACAGGCATCTTATCCGCATGGCTGTAACGGATAGTGCAGCCACGTCTCGATCCCTGAGTCAACAGATGGGGACGTTTGCAAGAAAACAACCACCTGCACGAACAGTTCGACGACGTTTCCAGCAGAATGTACTATCAGCTCGGAGAGCACGGCGGCGGTTACCCTTGACGCTGCATCACAGACAGGAGCGCCTGCGATGGTGTACTCAATGACGAACCTGGGTGCACGAATGGCGAAACGTCATTTTTTCGGATGAATCCAGGTTCTGTTTACAGCATCATGATGGTTCCATCCGTGTTTGGCGACATCGCGGCGAACGCACATTGGAAGCGTGTATTCGTCATCGCCATACTGGCGTGTCACCCGGCGTGATGGTATGGGTACCATTGGTTACACGTCTCGGTCACCTCTTGTTCGCATTGACGGCACTTTGAACAGTGGACGTTAGATTTCAGATGTGTTACGACCCGTGGCTCTACGCTTCATTCGATCCCTGCGAAAACCTACATTTGAGCAGGATAATGCACGACCGCGTGTTGCAGGTCCTGTACGGGCCTTTCTGGATACAGAAAATGTTCGACTGTTGCCTTGGCCAGCACATTCACCAGATCTCTCATCAATTGAAAACGTCTGGTCAATGGTTTCCGAGCAACTGACTTGTCACAGTACGCCAGACACTACTCTTGATGAACTGAGGTATCGTGTTGAAGCTGCATGAGCAGCTGTACCTGTCCGCTTCATCCAAGCTCTGTTGACTCAACGTCCAGGCTTATCAAGGCCGTTATTACGGCCAGAGGTGGTTGTTCTGGGTACCGATTTCTCAGGATCTATGCACCCAAACTGCGTGAAAATGTAATTACATGTCAGTTCTATTATAATATATTTGTCCAATGGATACACGTTAATTGTCAGCATTTCTTCTTGGTGTAGTAATTTTAATGGCCAGTAGTGTAAATTTACCATTCATGAAGATGGAAATATGGACGAAATACCATGAAAACATGTTAACAGAAGATCAAAAAGTGTTCGTACAGATAGATTAACGTTCAAGGAGAGGATAGCGTCAGGTGTGTCCGCGAAGAAAATTACGTAGTTAATAAAGGAATGAAAAATGGAACATCTTCAGATTTAGGAGCAATTCTGATCGAGCTAACAAGAAATGCAACAGAAGACAAAGCAAAAATAATTCAGCTTATCATGAACTAGTGTTTGGTCAAATAAGAAGAGCCGCCTACTACTCAAGGAAAGATTGCAACTGTAGGGGCATTAGTGTTACCGCTGCAGTGGGATGGCGTACGTTCACACACACACACACACAGACACACACACACACAGACACACACACACACACACACACACACACACACACACACATATATATATATATATATATATATATATATATATATATATATATATATATATATATATATATATATACTAGCTCACAAAATGCCAGTTTTCTATTAGAGATAAAAACAAAAAATGAACTGTGGTTGTAGTGTATTATCGAAACAATTTAGTTCCCACAAAACTATGAAATAGTTGCACAAAAATCCTTGACGGTTTCTGTACACTGGGGGCAGCTGCTTCGCGTGTTTACAACACTTCTTCATAGCTCTATAGACTGCTACTACTTTCACCTACAGCCTTTTGCGCTTCGTAGTTGAAAGCTGTCAAACGCGCTGCTAGGTGACAGGGATTTTCTTAATTCGCCTTGACTGTAGGAGCATCTTAGTAGTAAAGAATAAATGTATTAAAACTTCATGCGGCAGTTTTTCATGCATCTCAGTGGTTACGACGTCATATCTGCTGAATTATATGTCGTACAATGATACATTTGTGCAGGTATATTGAGCGCCATATGTAGATACTGTTATTAAAATGTGTGCTAAGTTTGGTTGAAGTTGGTTCAGTGATATAGGAGGAGATGTGCAACGTACATACATACACACATGCATCCATTTTTATAATATGTATGAATACACAGGCAATTGGAAAAATCAATACTTGTGGATGGGACACACAGATACGATTTTCATACGTTTACAGAAAGCATATGACACCGTACCTATAAAGAATCTATATCAGCATCTTGACGCGAACGCAATAAATTAGAGGTATGTTGCTGCAGTTAAAATATTTTACGATGGATTAGAGACAAAATTAAAATACGTAAAGAAATATACTAATTAGTACGACCAACCAAAGGTCTTAAACAAAGGTGCTGTGTAGCACCTGCTTTATTTAAATTTTACATGGACGAAGATCGTAAGGAATGACTGAAAAAGTGTAGAGAAAGAGGCCTAGACGTAGATGGCTATTACCTATTTGCCCATGATCAAACAATATGAACTGCAAATTATTATGATATAGATTACATGAAGATAAGGCCAGACTAAAAATAATTCATCCGAAAGAAAATATGTACCAATAGGAAGTAAGCTACATAAAATTTTCACAGACGAAAACATAATTTAGGCTTGTAAAAAGTATAAATATATGGGTTTCATAATCTCAGATTCCAGTAAACTTGAAATTAAGCAGAGAACACTATAAGCTAAACAAGGAATCAAAAAGCTGAATTTTATCCTATGGTCAGATAAGATTAAGAAGTGCAAAAACGTTTACACTAATTAGTAACAGATATTTTTTGTGTTTGTTAGCAGAATCCTGGGAAATAACAAAACAAGACAGAAGGTGACTTGAAGATGTGCTGAAAAAGTTTGTGAGAAATTACAGAGATTAAAAGCTAGCAAAATTCGCAAATAAAGAGATCAAGCAGCGAATGAAAACTACCACGCACATAAGCTAAGAGGTAGGAAAACTGCCTTAAAAGTTGTGTGGGCTCTTAATGAAATTTAGGGATGGCCGATGGTCGAAAAAAGCACTTCGTTGGCAACATCCATTCAAGAGGAAAAGAAGAAGAGCTTTTATAGAACGGGAAAATCGAGTGCAGCAGGATATGCAGTAGAGAAATTCGGAAGAAGATATGTATACAAGGATTAGAAGTCTTCAATAGGAGATCACGGGAATCAGTCTAAAGAACTGTAAAAATCTTAGAAAGTGTATATTTTCCCATTTACGTTCCCCAAACGTTTACGTTTCACTCTCATATCGGCTGTAGCTACTTGGCATGGCCCTGGTTGTACGTCTCTAAAGTCGCTACCGTAGAAAATTTTACACTAATTTCAGCATTCACTGAGGCATTATGTACTAAATCTTGCTTCAGTATTCACCAAAAGTTTCGTGGTAAACTGCTTGTATTATCACAAGATTAACATAAAGCAAATGTGATGTTAATCACCACGAAAAACCATAAATCGTCAGTAAAATGTAGCTGAAATTAAATTTCCAGGAGATCAGGTTTTGAAAAATAGTAACAGCAGTGATTTTATTAACCCGTGGATCAATGTTATTTCAAATATTACGGTAATACAGTTTGACGGAAAACAAAGTTTTATTTAGAGACATTTAAGTATTTACATGTCTAATCTAGGACCAGTAGCCTGCAGTGGTCTTGTAAGAGGATACATTCCACAATTTGTCCGAAGTAATTTGAGGAAACCACGGAAAACATAAATTATGATTGCTAAATATCCAAGATACTCCAGAGAACAAGGAGAACAACGCAGTAGCATCCAGTTTCCCACAGAGTAGAGTAGTGTTATTTCAATACTTGAAAATATTTTCGTTTGCAATACGAGAAGATAGTGAGTCACTGTTCATTCATCTGTCAGTACAAAGCAAATGAAGGATGAAGTGTTATGATTTAACGAGCAATTGACAACGAGGTCACTTGTGACAGAGTGTTGGGATGGGGAGGGAAATAGGTTGTATCCTGTTTAAGGGGACATCTATCGTAATTCCCTTAAGCAGCTCACAAAATCTGCAGTAAGAGTTAATAGGAACAGCCAGACAGAGGTTTCCACTGATGTAATTCGTGGTTGCGAGTCTGGTGTTCCATTCACTACGCCATCTCGCTTGGCATCTTTACTTGCCAAGAAGCATCTGCCTTTTGGCAGGGACTCAAGTCTTCGGAGCGTCGCAAATGGAACTACAGGATATTACAAAACCATACCGACTAACTTGGAGAGGCTGTAAGGAGTATGTTGAGGAACAAATTGAGGACAGTAACTCGTGACAGGAAATGTCACCCAACAATGCTACAGTGCCTCGAAGTTAAAGGTTACTGCGCCTGCCGCTAGGCCACCCCTTTGACAGAAAACGTGACTTTGTACGCTGAGCCTCATTGTCAGTGGTAGAAACAGAATAGGCTTTTATTAGCTCATTCGTTATGTTAACAAGAGAAGTTCTGATATCGCCCTTCAGTTCTCTGTATCCTCCGGGTTGTAATAAACCCCAAATTTTACTTCAGTAGGCTTCTTTCTTCATTGTTGCTTTAATATTACCTTGGCGTAGCATTACCTTCCTATAGTATTACCTTAATTACTAGAAGAATTAGAATGTCCTGATAATAATTTAAATCTCGGAGAGCCTGGGAAGGACGGATAAATGAGCTGTAGCAGATCATGGACTGGGACTAGGGAACAAAAAAATTATTTTCTCTGACAATATAAGTTTGGCAAGATATTAATTTGCTTGGATGACAAAGAGCCCATAGGCATTCGTAAGGACCAAAAACACTTGAGCAGTAAAGAAGAATGATTAAAATTACGCAAGTTGTTGGCATTAGTGCAGACTAAACAAGCAGACTAAACGCTTCACAACAAACATCGGCACGATTCCGTTATCGTACCCAGCGGTATGATGACATCACGAGCCGATTGATGCGTGGACACTATAAAACAGTTCGGCTAACTGAACTTTCAGAGAATAATTGCTTTCATCTACATCTACATCTACATCCATACTCCGCAAGCCACCTGACGGTGTGTGGCGGAGGGTACATTGAGTACCTCTATCGGTTCTCCCTTCTATTCCAGTCTCGTATTCTTCGTGGAAAGAAGGATTGTCGGTATGCTTCTGTGTGGGCTCTAATTTCTCTAATTTTATACTCATGCTCTCTTCGCGAGATATACGTAGGAGGGAGCAATATACTGCTTGACTCTTCGGTGAAGGTATGCTCTCGAAACTTCAACAAAAGCCCGTACCAAGCTACTGAGCGTCTCTCCTGCAGAGTCTTCCACTGGAGTTTATCTATCATCTCCGTAACGCTTTCGCGATTACTAAATGATCCTGTAACGAAGCGCGCTGCTCTCCGTTGGATCTTCTGAGTTGCCCAGACCTTTCATGAAGTGTGCAGCATTAGAAGTTGTAACGTTAGGCAGATAATTATGCCTTGGACCGCGGCCTTATGTCCAAAAAAACAGATATCAGCAACAAACTGAAATAACCTAAACAAAACTGTTTTAAATCACCCAATGAATTAATCTTATACACGTCAAGCAACAAAATACAAGACAATGCTGATTTGTATGACAATGCTGAAAGTGAGCCATAACTGCCGGAAATTGCAAGTACCCCGAACCGAGTCTTATAGCAAAAAGCCCCAGAACAATAGTTTTCTCGTTGCAGAACACGTCGCTCAGAGAAATGAGCATACTTGTGGAAGTAGCTGCTAAAGTTAATAAAACACCAATAAATAACTAAAAGAAGAAAAACTGTATGTAGACGGCACAAACGGGAACGATGCAACCCTCGACACATAGGACCATCCATCTCAGCTATTGCCATCAATTTTCTACGTCTACATCTTCATCTATATACATATACATGAACTCTGCCAGCGACTATACAATGGATAGTGGAAGGTGCGTCGTGCCAGACCTCATAGTGACCCCATGTTAACTTTATCTTGCAGCACAAAACGTTTGGTGTCTTCTAGTGGTACTAATAACTTACTCTGTCACATAGGAGAGGTCAACGTTTTAGAAACTTGGACGATCTTCCACAGGATCAAACAAACCATCCACTCTGCAGGGATAAACCAAAGCTTCCAGTATGGTAGTAGCATGTTCTTTTGCCAAGGAAGACGTAATAGATTTTCGTAGGAGCATATAATTGACCATTTATAAACTTGTTAAAACTCTTACTGGTATAGTTCACTATTGGACTTGTGATTTGATATATAAATTCATTATAGGTCTTTATTCTACAATAGGATAATTTCCACATTAAACATTCGATTTCAACTGTCGTATTGTTATCCACAATCTCATTTCTGCTGCAAACAGAATTAATGTTTAACGAAAATCAATCACTTATCCCCATTTTGTTAGAAATACTAGCAAAATATTGCTCTAAATCCACACCCATAGTGTAACAGCTGTTTACTCTAAGTTGCAGCAATATTCCAGGCAACTCATCTGGATAATATGCCACATCGATAACCTCAAATACATCGCACTTTTCGTGATTCAACATTACAAATCGTCCCATCTCTCTCTGTTCTTTGTTCTTGACAGTCTAGCAGTATACCACCTGCTCCCCCCCCCCCCCTCCCCCCTACCGCAGCCAGCGTCTCTGTGGTACGAGAAGGAAGGCATGTGGTGTTTGAACTCGACTTGTCTGGAAGTTTGTTGATTAAGCATACGTACACATTTCAGAACAGGTTCTCCTGATGGTACAGCCATGCAATCCACCAACCCCAACACATTCCCCACCCTTCTCCTCTCCGCGTGCTTGTGATGTCAGGGAGACTGTGTGGAGATGTGTACCCACGCCTACTTAAGCCCGCCCGGTTGGCCGTGCGGTCTAACGCACGGCTTTCCGGGCGGGACGGAGCGCCTGGTCCCCGGCACGAAGCCGCCCGGCGGATTTTTGTCCAGGTCTGGTGAACCGGCCACTATGTGGATGGGTTTTAGGCGCTTTTCCATCTGCCTCGGCGAATGCGGGCTGGTTCCCCTTCTTCCGCCTCAGTTACACTATGTCGGCGATTGCTGTGAGAACAAGTTCTCCACGTACGCGTACACCACCATTACTCTACCACGAAAACACAGGGGCTGCACTAGTCTGGAGGGAGCTGTTCCCTGGAGGGGGGCGAGGGCGGGGGAGGAGGCTCCAATGGGGGCCGAACCGCACAATAACCCTGGGTTCGGTGTGGGGTGGCGGAGTGGTGAAGTGGACTGCGGTAGTCGTCGTAGGTTTGTGGACCACTGCGGCTGCGGCGGGGACGGAGCCTCTCCGTCGTTTCTAGGTCCCCGGTTAACATACAATACAATACGCCTACTTAGCAAGTAGCTCAGGTAGGATTCAGATCTGAAGTAACAGAAAAAGCTTGATTAGCAGATGATGATATCATTTATAAGAGTGCGTGCTGAAACGTAATCTCTAAGAATTTTTGATGTGAAAACTCTTAAATCTTGTTAAACAAAACACACATTATTAACATTATACATCTTTATTCTTCATGTATACATATTTATTTCTCAACATAGTCACCCTGGCAGTGAACACATTCCTCCCAGTGATACATCAGTTTCTTGATTCCGTCACTGTACGTCTTTGCCTTTGTTGATGGAGCCATGGCCTTAAGTCTGCTTGCATCGCTTCATCACTATCAAATTGAAGTTGTCGCAGGTATTCTTTATGTTCTGGAAACAGATGAAATTCGGATTGGGCCAAGTCAGGACTATATGGAGGATGATCAATGACAATGAACCCATGGTCTCAGATTGTTGAAGATGACCACATCTCACGTGTGTGGTCTGACATTTTCATGTTGAAGGAGAGGGTGATCCATGTGTGGAAGAATTATTCGAATTTGAAACTCGATTATAGCACACTATTTTTTATGTACCAAAATAGTTACGTTACACACCGCCATGTTAGTCGTTTAATTTCGGCGCCCTCTAGCGGCAGAGAGCTGCTGATATGTAGACATGAAGAATAGAAAGTACAGAGTGCTAATAAAGCCTGTTTCATTTAAAAAGCTTCAGAAGCTTCCGCATAAAAAAATTGAAGCTATTACTTTTCAGCCTGCCTTAGTGTTTCTCTAGTGTTGAACATCACTCATTATCTTCTTCCCCCTTCTCCCTAATGCAGTGCTCGATGAGGTGAGGAAAGTTCGTTTACGTATGACTAGTAACACAATCTGAGGTAGGCCTACGTGGAACAGTCCACTATTGCTACCTTGTCTGCTAAGCATGTTGTTTCAGATTTGTACTGTAATAGAACAGTAATACAAACAATTTAGACGAGAAAGTAGCATTATGGCAATAAATTGAGAGTCTACAATCATGTGTTAGCAACCAAGTGTACCCTAACCTGTAGGTTACACCAGTAATTTTAATAAATACTACCCAAAAATTAAACGTGGAAATATCATTCTGATACTTAATTTGATGTTTCATTGTGGCTTGCGAATAGTACATTAAGAATGCAGAATTTCAGTCGATTTTAAGTGGGGCAAAGAGAACAAGATGGTGTATTATAGGGACGCTTCGTTTTAATAACTTTTAAAATACTGGGCTGTGATTGGTAGATCTAAATATGCGTGTTTTGTCCGAGCAGCTCTCGGACTGGCCTGTTTCCAAAGAAGAGACCTTGCTTAGGAGAGGGCCGGAAGGGGGAGGTACATAGCGACGTCATCCCACAACCGCTGCTCCCGGATTCCTGCCCCTGCATCTAGACTACCTGGCAGTCTTCTCTTTGGCGCTAGTAACGTACATTGGTCCCGGAGTCACCATTACATTCCCACTAGTCCCAATTAAGTCCCTGAAACATGTATGTTACACTTATGGATCGGCTATATCGACCTGCCACGATCCCAGCAGTCTCTCTGTGATTTCTTCTGATCTTTTGTTGTTGGTACGGACTCCCAAACACTTGAACAACACTGCAGAATTCTTCACACTAGCGTCTTGTATGTGATTTGCCTTACAGATGCATTGCATTATCCCAAAATCCTTCCAACAAATCTGTCATCTATTCGCTTACCACAATACCAATTTCTTTGTATTACCTGGAAATGTCTATTCGATGTGACGAGCTGGAGATGCTGACCACTAATCTGGTAATCAGATACTATCTGAATCCTTCTCTTTGTTACAGGCATTGCCTTAAATTCATCCATATCCAAAACAAGCTTTCAATACACTAAGTGGATATTTTTTTCCAAGCCCTGCTGCTTTCCTTACGGTAGTCTAATGAGGATCGACGATACTTTTCTGTACAGAATAGCATCGTAAGCTAACAGTATTACAGTGATACGGATCTTGTCTGGTAAAGCGTTTGTGTCCACATCTCCATCGTAATTGCATCGCTTACAATCTACGTGATATATTACCGAAACAAGAGACAAGTACATAGCTTAGACTCAGCTGCCATGTACCACTTAAGTAACACTTAGGAAACTATATGCAAATCATACTGTTATCCAGCAAATGACAGTGCAGCGCCACTAAGAGTGTAATGAACACCCAGAGGAGATGGAATACTGCTGCGATTTCCTTAGCCTCTGACGGACTGGATGGTAACTGTACTAACAGGTAGATCTAATATAATCATGTTCATTTGTAACCTTCTATGACTGTATTTTTTTCCACTAGTGAATGCTGTGCAGTTTTATGCTCTGCGATTCCCTGATATGTCACTGTAGTTTGATATCGATCCGAACACTGAATATCCTTTCCAGGTTTGTTGCCAGATCGACGATTCTCATTACAGAATATAGTAGTTTCGTAGAAGTTTTACAATGCAGGGAAACACTTCCACAATACATTAAGCAACAGAGTTACAAAAACGCTTATTTCATGTTTATAGAGGAATGCAAATGTGTCTCATCTTTCCGTAATTTACAAAATGATGTTAACAGGCTAACACACCTACGACCTACTTCATTGCGAGAAAAAGATGAAAAAGTATTTACTGCTTAGGCCCTTTTCCGTTTTATCATATAAACCGTCGGATTGGCCCGGTACACTAAATCAGTGTAGAAGTATGTCCTTGTGGTTACAATTTAGCGATTAATTTTATTTATGTTTTTTCAAGTACACGTACTCCTGAGAAAGACAATTTCAAATTTTTCATTGAACGTCGTGTGGAATTGCATTAAATGACTTTTTTTAGAAAGCAATTACTCGTGGATTTGCTGACGGATGTTTATGTACACTGGATAGGTATTCTGAAAACTCAACAAGCATAACATAGTCTCGAAGGCAGTTATTACGGCAACTACAATCAAGGCAATGTAAAATTATTACTGCAGCTACGATCAGTTCAGCTGTGTAACGTATGTTTACAGACGGCAACTAGTTCTCTAGCATTTAACAGTAATACACTGACATGGCCATTTTAAATTGAGGGCATGCGGTCTCGCTATTTTCAAATGAGAACGCGTGGTATGCCGTTTATTGCAGATTTTTAAAGCTGCCTATCAAATAAAATTAACTCATGCTGTTCCAAGATATTGTTGCGTGGTTCGGCATTTTCTGGGTGAACACAATCTTTTTTATGTTTAGCAAGTCAAAGAAATACTAAATCCTGTTTACTTGGTTATGAACACTATTTTGTACTAGTCAGTGCACAAAACACAGTGTAAACTGTTCGTCAGAATGCCAATTGAGCTACTGGGAGCATGTAATGCAAAGCCAATGTCCTTCTCTTTAACTGATCACTGGTGAGAGATAAATGAGCTTTTTAACTACAATGGTATTCCATATGTTAAATATTACTAGTTCAAATGTGCTGTGGACATTTCGTATCATTGTCAGGTGACGTCAGTGAAATATTAATGGACAGGGATCTAAGGAAAATGGTAAGTTACCCTTTTAATCAAGATGTGAGGGATTTAGGGAAATACAGTTTTTTTCAGAGAATTCTTTGGTGGTCTGTACATTATCTGGAACGATTATAATTTAGTCCCCAACACAATTCACACACTGACCTTAATTGAGTTTCACCAGTCCAACTGTTAACCGGCCAATAGAAGGATATCAGTCCGACACAGGAATTTGCCTTATTACGGGCGTTTTGTGTCGTTATATACTGATAACAAACAGCAATTTCCATCTAATCGTATGATCTGCGGTAGAGGGCTTTCGATATTTTAAAACACTTGTGCTCAGCAACTATGTTGAATTAAGGTGAGGTTTGTCATTATAATATAGATCGACGCTATGTAACATGAGCCGGCCGAAGTGGCCGCGCAGTTCTGGCGCTGCAGTCTGGAACCGCGAGACCGCTACGGTCGCAGGTTCGAATCCTGCCTCGGGCATGGATGTGTGTGATGTCCATAGGTTAGTTAGGTTTAAGTAGTTCTGAGTTCTAGGGGACTAATGACCTCAGCAGTTGATTCCCATAGTGCTCAGAGCCATTTGAACCATTTTTTATGTAACATGAATATCCAGTCACAGCTTTTCGTAGCTAGTACCGGACACTAACCCACTCTTCATTGGCCTGCTACCGCAAGACCTAACCAAATCTATTATGACCAACATTGCATGAATATTAATAATAAAATCGTATGGAGGGAAAACAACCAAAGAGACTACCGTTAATGGTGTTCTTGAATGAATTGTTAAGTATTTCTCCACAAATTTTGATACAACACACTATATCCTTTTCTCTACAACAAACAGGGCCATACCTGTTATGGATATAGCCCATTAACAGCAATCAGTAAGCAGGTCAGAATGCTCCAAATTTTTGGGGATACATAGTGACGAAAACTTGAACTGAAGGAAACATGTTACTGAGTTCCTCAGAAAATTAAATTACTTCTGCTCTTTGCATATTTCGACTCAGTAATGTGTTATGGAATGATGTTGTTGTTGTGGTCTTCAGTCCTGGTTTGATGCAGCTCTCCATGCTACTCTATCCTATGCAAGCTTCTTCATCTCCCAGTACCTACTGCAACCTACATTCTTCTGAATCTGTTTAGTGTATTGGGGTAACTCATCACTTAGAAAAATAGTATCAATTGCACAAGGGCGAGCAGTAAGTACCATATGTGGTGTTCATCCTTGATAGCCATGCAGATACCACTTCAAAGAGTTGGGCATTTTAACTGCGCCATCACAATATGAAATCAGTCACAATTTCAGAAGATTAGTAATGTTTATACTTACAATATTAGAGGCAAAATGACCTTTGTTGCCCATTATTAAAGCTGTCAGTGCCAGACAGGGGATTCAATACACCACAACAAAAATTTTCATCACTTCTCCAATATCTTAAAGCCTTACCTTGGAGCAATCCTTCTATATCATTTTTTAAAAACTAGTCGCCTATAAAAAATCTTACTTTTTAAATGTAGTTGCATGATTAGGATTAAAAGTAATATATTCACTAATGTTAACACTTATAATGTAAACATATTCTGTAAAGTGACTCACTCCGCATCATCTCGACAAAAGAATCTTTCTGATGATTTAAGAAAAATATAAAGAACTAACAAAGTAACTAGCTAGCAGTGAAGAAAAAACTGTGAAAACAGGCACTACGTACGTCAATAATACCAAAAATTGTATAAAATGAAATACATATATGGATTTTCTCATACTCCACGTGAAGCAAAATGTAATTCGGCTGTAGTAAACAAATATTTGTATTTCGGATATTCATTATTATTATATACAAAATTATCTTCATTCAGCATTACAGTCTTTTGACTCTCGTCAGATTATAAAACATATTTCTTTTGTTTTGGTAAGAGTTTTCACCCTGACGTACAGTTCATCTTCATTTCCGAAACTAGCAATGAAAAGGACTCTTGAGGATGAAAAAATATATAACAAAATAATGAGTGACTCAGACAGTGATTTTTCCTTATTGTAAAAATGGTCTCGGTTTCCTTAAACATTGTACGTTTAGTTACGAAGTGTCTGAGGACAATACGTAGGAGCAGGATATCCGTACTTACTATCGTAGGTCTTTGTATTCACACAGAAAGAGGAAGGTTTTTCGAACGTGACAGGACGGCCTAAAGTTGGGAACGAACTTAACCACACCTTAGATCAGTAGACAATGGCTGCTCAGAATGCAGCTCTATCTATCTTTTTTAGAGAGGTAAATGGATCCATGTCCGAATCTATACTATTCTAAGATAGATCCTAGTTGCTGTTTTTCGTTATGACGCACAGGTAGTGGACCAAGTCACTCGGAATTAAATATCAGGAAAATGGATCTAGTTTTATTGTTAAGAAAGGATAACTTTTACAAACAATCACAGCCTAAGTGTATAGAACGATTAAAGACTCAAATATTGAATAAATTTAGTGGATATAAACAGCCAAAAGACAGTGTATGTAATATTAAGTCAATTTTAAAAGTGTTTGTCTCACAATTGCTACAATTCGCATATGCATCGATTTACCAAATACAATTCAGAATGGTTAAAAAATGACTTTGTCTTGTCAGCTCTAAGCACTGCAACCACAAACAAAGATTTACACGTGAAAAAACCCAGAGGAAGACCTGCAAAATATTTTGAAGACAGCTCTCAACGATCAAAACGAAGAATAGTGCAACCAATTATTACTGAGTCAACCCCAGAGCTTTTGTGTACTGCTGCTCAAAGCAGCCTTAATAAGAGTGGAAAAAGAACAGCTGCACAAGTAGTAAACTTAGCCCTAACCACAAGCCCTCGCAGATACAGACGCATGAAACACATTCACGAAAAGCCATCATATTCGGTTATGAAGCCTTACTTACCGGAAGAAGCCTTAGCGCTCATTATTGACTCTGACATGGGAAAAGAAGATTATATTCATTGGCAAAAAGGGGCGAAACCTC
This sequence comes from Schistocerca americana, assembly GCF_021461395.2. Lineage (NCBI taxonomy): Eukaryota > Metazoa > Arthropoda > Insecta > Orthoptera > Acrididae > Schistocerca > Schistocerca americana. Next base: position 44,873,125 of record NC_060120.1, read on the forward strand.
GAGGCGCGAACATCTACCCACCTTATAATGTCATAGCACAAACAAAGAAGCAATGTTACCCGAGTAACATAACAATCACGGAGACCGAAGTGCAAATTGCAGTTCAAGATATTTTGCACCACACAATCAAAAGACTTGCTCATGTACAGCAGCATGTACTTCTGTTACACCACGGTCACACTGCAAACTCAGCAACTGAAATCATCTACAAGTGGGGTCTTGACGGTAGTGGTGGACATTCCATTTACAAAAAATGTGGTGCAACAACTCACTGTATGGAGATACCAACATAAATCTATGTGGTATAGTTCCATTGCAAATGTCAGAGGTCACAACGAATGGTAAACAGATTTTCTGGCAAAACCCGAGTCCTTCTTCGTCGAGATATAAACGCATCATTCGCCTGCAGACTGAAAAGGAGACAAAGGAGTCCGTAAAACTCCGATACGAAGCAATTGAGGAACAAATCTCAAGTTTGTAGCCTACTGAGGTGACCCTTGGGGATAAATCTTACACGTTTAAACATCGTGCTGTATGTACAATGATGGACGGAAAAACGTGTAATGTACTCACAGACACTTCGTCAACACAAGCGTTTAATGTGTGCAAGGCAACACCCAAAAAACTCAACATCCTTGAGTTACTTTTCCATAAACTATATTCTACGACTATGTGCATTTTCAACTTCTCGCGGCGTAATGAATAATCCATTAATTAATGCCTGCAATTTAATGGATTATTCTACGCCTAGTTCATTTAAGTGTGGGATATCTGTTTTACACTCATACCTTAGATGTTACGAGTACTTGTTACATATAACATATATATTGGAACTGAAGCACTGGCAAGCAAGAGGTAAAGAAGCCAAAGAAAATATAAAAAGAAGAAAAGAAGAAATAACCACTAAATTCTATCGTGAAATGCGATTAGTGGTAGACCAGCCCATGTAAGGAGGAGGTAATTCCAATTACGGGAAGACTGCAAGAAAATTTCTTGCAGAGCCCACGAAATCTGCGACTATAACAGGTCTAGAGCCCGAAATTATACAAAGATTTGCAAACATCCTAAGCGTTTTGTCTTGCGGATTTAATGTCAATCACAGTAATTTTAAAAATTATTGCCTCGAAACAGCAAAAACCTGTTTAGAAACGTACAAGTGGTACAAAATGAGTGCATCTGTGCACAAACTGCTAATACATGGTGCAGACACAATAGAGGAACTACCTTTGCCTGTGCGGCTTTTTTCAGAAGATGTCTTGGAATCTAGTCCGAAAGAATATGAGGTTTAAGACTTTTCCATGCAAGGAAAACTTCAAGAATACATACCAGTACTGATATTGTCCACTGGATGCTGATAGCTTCATATCTTATCATTGCATCCAAGAGGAGGAGGCGCATTAAAAAAAGAAAATCCTTTCCTAAGGACGTACTGTTAATGTTAGAAGAACCTGTTGTGAAAATGCTTGAAGATAATGGTGACGAAGAAACAATGGATGATGATGATGATGATGATGATGATGACGGCGACGACGACGGAACAATGGATGATTATGATGAGAGATACTAACTGTCTTACTGTCTGTAAACTTTAAGTAAAATATACTAATTGGATTTTCATTCTTCTTTTTCATTTTTAGCTACCTATAAATCACCTTTTAGGTTGGTAGGTACTTTCAGAATCTTGTCAAGTCTGAATACACATCAACCCTAACGTCACAAGTCTTTCTAAGTATAAATGCACATATTATTTAACACATTTGAATTTTGGCCGCCTAAAGTGGTCATTTTTCCGTGTGTGCGCCGGCACAGTAGCGTACTAGGATTACGTTTCCGGACGCGGTTTCCTATCCTAGATTTGTTTCTCAAGATACCCGCTGCAACTACTCGAATTATTCGCAAGAGTTTTGGGCACTCTGTATATCTACTAGCTCCACGAATGACGAAGAGACTCAAAACAATGTACGATATGAAACTTCCTGGCAGACTAAAACTGTGTGTTGGACCGAGACTCGAATTAGAGACCTTGGCCTTTCGCGGGCAAGTGCTGTACCAGCTGTGCTACCCAAGGACGACTCACGACCCTTCCTCACAGCTTTACTTCCGCCAGTACCTCATCTATCTTCAAAATTTCACAGAAGCTCTCGTGCCGGAAGTACAGCTCTGAGGAAGTCATGAGTCATGCTTGGGTAGCTCAGCTGATAGACCACTTGCGCGCGAAAGGCAAAGGTGTCGAGTTCGAGCATCGGGATGGCACGCAGTTTTAATATGCCAGGAAGTTTCGTAGTAGTGCTGCAGAGTGAAAATTCATTCTGGAATGTACGATATGCCGAAATAAATAGTCAGTGCACAGAGAAAGACGAAAATTTTAATTATGATAGGAAATGGAATTTTATAGTAGGAAAAGGAGGGCAAGTAAAAAGCACTGAGTGAGTTTGGAGTGAGAGAAAGGAAGAAGAAAGGTAAGTAATCGAAAAAATTTTCACAGACCAGATTTTAATCATTGATAACGATTGGTTTAAAGAAAATGGGAGAAGAGCACATCCACTATGTGATAAAGAGGAGTTAACCACGAGATACCAGTATAAAAGGAGGTTGTCAGAATTGGTCGGTCGTACAAGAGAGCCGGCCGAAGTGGCCGAGCAGTTCTAGGCGCTACAATCTGGAACCGCGCGACCGCTACGGTCGCAGGTTCGAATCCTGCCTCGGGCATGGATGTGTGTGATGTCCTTAGGTTAGTTAGGTTTAAATAGTTCTATGTTCTAGGGGACTGATGACCTCAGATGACATTTGAATTTGAATTTCTTACAAGAGAGCTCATTGACCTCGAACGTAGCCTAGTCGTTGGATAGCACTTGAGTATCACATCCATCAGGGACATTTCACTCCTTCTGATGCTGCCGAAGTCGACTATTGGCGATATGACTGTGAAATGGAAACGCGAGTAACAACGACATTTAAACCATTATCAAGCAGACGTCATTTACTGACGGAGGCCGTGGAGTGTTGCAGAGTTTGATGTAACAAATCACGTGACGTCAGTGGAAGGAATCACTGTTGAGTTCCAAGCTGCTGTGCGAAGTGGCTGTGGTCATGCCGCTCCTCAAAAGCCATAGATTTTGTGCCGTGCGTCCGCGTTTAATTTCGCGTAATTTCCGCGGATTTGAAATCCCTCCGGCCGCAAGAGCGCATGGAGCGTTACTGTCGCCGGTAGAGGACAGGTCGGAGGAGAAGGTAGTTAAGGGTTGCGGCGACCTGGAGAAGAGGTGAAGAGCACAAGTTAGGTGGCGTGCTGTGGCCAAGCGTCTGCCGTGGTCCATTGGCAAGAGTGGTGCCTTTGCTTACTGCGAATTTGGCGGGGCCTAGTGTTCTTCGCAGCCCTGGACATAGCACGTTAAAAGCTGCTTCGGGAGGACGCACAATATTCGGCGAGTCCTCTGCTACCGAAGCTGAAAGCAGTTTGTGTCCATTGTGGCGCCGGGCTGGAGTCCGGTCTGACCTGTGCGAGGACTGGACGCGGTGGTGACTACTTTATGATACCCGTGGGTTTCCGACAACAAGTACTCGTTGTTACATCCTTCACTCGCCGCTCTCTAAGCAAGCGTTTATCAATGGGCGCTGTATTTTACGAAAAATGGCGATGAACGTCCGATTAGTGTGCACGTCACTTGGTGTCGTGTGGTGGCTATTTTGACTCCGTATCCTGGTTGCCCGTTGTTATGTATATAACTGTGTTGTTTATGAAGGTTTTACCTGGTACTACTTGAGGCCAGTTCTGTCAATGTGTGTGGGCTTGTGGTTGTCACTATTCCAAACTTATTTTAGAATCTAAGGTTAGAGAATGGAGATGTAATTCTACTGATTTACGAATTGTACTTTATCGTCGGTGAAAACTGTTGAATCTAGGTACCTTATTTCTGATGCACGTCTAAAGTTACGTGTTGGCTAGTACCACCAGCTCGAGCTGTGTTTACTAAACTGTTTGTATCTACCAGAAAAAAAACTAAAGAGGAATTTCTGCATTTGCAGTACGAGTATGTTAATTTTTACTGAGGAATTAACGAGTTGCCTCTGTTACAGGATAAGTTCAAATGGTTCAAATGGCTCTGAGCACTATGCGACTTAACTTCGGAGGTCATCAGTCGCCTAGAACTTAGAACTAATTAAACCTAACTAACCTAATGATATCACACACATCCATGCCCGAGGCAGGATTCGAACCTGCGACCGTAGCGGCCGCTCGGTTCCAGACTGTAGCGCCTAGAACCGCACGGCCACTCCGGCCGGCTACAGGATAAGTGATTGTATATCTTGTTAACTGTGATCTTGCTAAAGATGCCTGAACACCATGACTGAAAAATTTAATGAAGGTTGCTAGTATGGTCGTAGTTGCAACCGCCGTCCTATGTTAGTAGAGAAGAAGGAACTTTTGCTAGTGGCGTCGCCTCTGCCACCACCTCTATCATCATAAATGTGAACCACATTTGTCACTAATTTTTGCTACTTCCAAGGCAATGACTTGAGATTTGACACATAATCAGTTTATCGTATGTTTTGCTGTTTCTAATGTAAATGTATTTTTTACTTCATTTAATATTCTTTACGAAAAGGAAGTGGTTTTATACTGTTGCCCTTTCGAGGCGTTTGCGACCAGTTGGTTATTGAAATTTTGTCTTTTCAGTTTATGATATTCTTGGGTGTTTACTTTTAAAAATAAATCCATTAGTGCTGCTAGAAACATAGTCCCGCCACTTGCGACTTCAATGATGTCAAGAGAAAGCATTTTGCCGGACAGGCTGGAAGTCTATTGTGTTTTCTGATAAAAGTTGATACTGTCTCGGTGCCATTGATGGCCATGTATTGGTTAGAAGGAGGTCGGTTGAGGGACTGAAAACCAGTCCGCGTGTATACACACTGGACCTAAATCAGGCGTTATGGTCCAGATTGCAATTTCATATGAGAGCAGGAGCACTGCCGTGGTTATCTCACGCACCCTGACTGCAAGTTTGTATGTCAGTATGGTGGTTCGACCTTTTGTGCTGCCATTGGTTAACAGCATTTCAGGCGGTGTTTTCCAACAGAATATCGGTGTTATAACATAACATGCTCTACAGGGCTTCGACATATTACCTTGGCCCGCTCCATCACCAGATCTATGTGCAATAGGGCACATATAGATATCATCGCACTACAACTCCAGCGTCATTTACAAACAGTACTAACCGTCCCTGTATTGATCCACCAAGTGCCACAGACATGGAGCCACATCCCACAATCTTACATCCACCGCCTGTAGAACACAATACTCGCACGTTTGGATCCCTGCATTCAACAGTCTGCCCATCACACTGGTTATTAATGTACCTGCATTGCAAATTTGCAATGGCATACCTCGTGTGTACATTAACCGGTGATTCTGCAATGTAAAACACTTCAATATATTTCAAAAATGGCTCTGATCACTATGGGACTTAACATGTGTGGTCATCAGTCCCCTAGAACTTAGAACCACTTAAACCTAACTAACCTAAGGACATCACACACATTCATGCCCGAGGCAGGATTCGAACCTGCGACCGTAGCAGTCCCGCGGCTCCGGACTGAGCGCCTAGAACCGCGAGACCACCGCGGCCGGCCAATATATTTCCTAGGCAAATGCATTCCCGAAATTTCATTAATCTACTTTAATTATTTTTTATGTTTCGATTTTTTTCTGTCAGTGTATAAAGTATATGGAAAACTTAATAGCAGAAGATAATGTTACATCTTAGCTAGAAGACAAAGCTATGTTTAGAGAGTATCAACAATGCACAGAAGTCATATTTTCCTTCAAAATTCTGTTTGAGGGAATACGAGAATTTAGCATCGAACTACATATTGCATTCATTGACAACGGAAAGATCTTCGATTGAGACAAAGAGATAAATTTTGTGGGATGTTATGACTCAACAAGGATATCCTCTCCTTCTTGTGGATGTCACAAGGAGTGTATAACCCTGCAGATAAAAAATATGACAAGTATAAAACTGCAAGCTGATGAAATTTGTATCAAACAAGGAGCATGTCAGGGCTGTAGTGCATCCGAGATGACGGAAACTTAGAGCAAGACAGCGTTGTTTCCTGACGATCAGGTTATTGTCCAACTATCTCAGGAATCACATTCAGAGATCTGTGTTTTACCTTCGACGTGCTCTGGTATACATAAAAATTTCTCCAGAGAACACCTAGACTAAGGATTTTAGAAGCCAATATCCAGTAAGAAAAATAATACTTTGAAAAGAGGTAACATGATGAACATCAACAAAAGTAAAACAAAGGTAATGGAGTACAGCCGAATCAAATCAAGCAACGATGAGAGCCTTAAATTAGGAAATGAATCACTAAATTTAGCGGATGTGTTTCATTATTGAAGCAGAAAAAAATGTAGATTGACGAAGTATAGAGGATTTCAAATGCAGATGGGTGATAGCGAGAGAAGAGTTACTGAGAAAGAGAAATTTTTCAACATTAGATGTAAAGCTCTTAGGAAGCCTTTTCTGAAAGGGTTTGTCTGCAGTGCTGTAGTGTAGATTTGTTTGGAAGCAAAAAATGGTTCAAATGGCTCTGAACACTATGGGACTAGGGGACTGATGACCATAGCTGTTAAGTCCCATAGTGCTCAGAGCCATTTGAACCATTTGAGCCACTATGGGACTTATCAGCTGAGGTCATCAGTTGCCTAGAACTTAGAACTACTTAAACCTAACTAACCTAAGGACATCACACACATCCATACCCGAGGCAGGATTCGAACCTGCAACCCAAGCGGCCACGCGGTTCCAGACTGAAGCGCCTAGAGCCGCTCGGCCACAATGGCCGCCTGTTTGGAAGCAAAACGTGGGCGATACGCAGCACAGGCAGGAAGAGTATAATTTTCGAAGTGTTATATATTAGAGATGAATGCTGAAGATTCGATTGCATGGATGTGAAAGGATATTATATAGAACTGGGGATAAGGGCTTCATGGCAAAACCATATATAAAAATGGAACACATTAGTAGGACACATTTTTAGGGAGCATAGTTTTGAAAATTAGGAAAATTAGAGGAGTAGAAATAGAAGAGCGGCACGAAGAATTGAACACAATAAGCAGGATCAAGCGGATGTACAGTCGTGCTCAAAAGTATCCGAACGACCTGAATTGCATTTCGCCTGATTCGCATGCAACCCACATAACGCAGCTGTCTAGCAGGTCCTCTAATCGCTCCTTGGTACAGTTGTTTGCCTATTGAAAATGGTTCCAACAAGTCACCACTAGAAAACACTGCGCTGTATCGCAATAACTCAGGCCGTAAAGTAATACTACGATACTACAAACACCAGGGAACACCTTATCACAGGTAAGACTGTCCTTAAGGCTTGTAAACTCACATTTATTACAATAAATGACATGCCTGAAAAGTTATCACTCTCATTTTTACGTCAGATAGGTAATGCACGTAGTAAGTTCGTCGTATTCATGATTTCCTCTTCAAAGTAACATACCGTACTCATTATTTAACACAAAATGACATTATAAATTTAAGTTATTCACGAGCAGCTAGTTGAGAATATGTATGATTTTCAAATGACACGACGAATCGTCTCGTTCTGCATATGAATCCAAACCCAGGTCATGCAGACTTAGCAAAGATTTCGTGACTGACGGAAACTAACAGTCATTCCTGATTAGGCCTACAGAGAATGATATACCTCGATTTTAGACAGTATCAATTAGCAAATACCAACTTTAAATTACATGACGCAAACATTTTTAAAGGACCCGAATTACTGCCCAACACCTATTGTCCTTCGTAACGAACCACGAGAGATGTTAAATATTGCTTCTTAACAAGTAACTTACTTGAAATGTCGTAAGGTAAAGCTTTGTGATGGACAGGCATTCGAACCCAGAACCTAATAAGATAGATATCGAAGCACAATCAACTGTGACATATCGCATTTTGTTGGCAGTAGCTAGATGTTTTAACTGAAATGACGAGACGAAACATTAATTTTTTACTTCCCAGGACTCCAACCCGGCACCTATCACTGTTTTATTCTAGAGAAAACGAACGTTTAATGTGGGTTTGTCGCACCAGCGGCGACATGTAAACATGTTTGAACTAGAAATAATATGACGAAGAGTTCAGTGCTGACTGGAAATAGAGCCCCACACATATTGTTATTCACTACACACAAAGAGACGTCAGCTACCGAATTTTTCTCCACCAGCCGCTCGGAATAACATCTTGAACTTACAGTGATCTCGCAAATGGTTCTGTGTCTCACTGGGAGTGAAAAACGTCAAATGTCGTTAGTGTTGACAACGAGTGAAAATACATTAAAAATCGAAATTATTATCTACCAGCAGATAGGTGTTCTCATGCTAGATCTTGATAAAACATACTGAAACCTTTAGTGCCGGGCCAGGATTCGAACCCATTCACGCGCAATATGTGGAGATGTTGAGGAATCTGCAGTTTTGAACAAACAACAAATTGTAGCCGAGCTGTATTATCACGAAGGGAACAAATTCCGCGTTGAGGGCGGTCTGAGTTGCATTCCCAGTTCAGAACCAATATTATCGACATACAGAAGCTCAGATAAAAGATGGAATAAGTGTCCTGTGAGCCTACATAGCGTTTGTTTCGTCACTAGAAATAAATAACTAGTATAAGAAAGGTCACTGGTGATGGAGTTTCTTCATGTCGCCACTCCAGACTTTATTGTGGCTCAACCTAACGCCTACATGGTAGAGAAGGAATATCATTTTCAATGTGAATTTCAGACAAGAATGCCATTATATCTTCTTCACTTGGTGTAGCCAGAAGAGAATGGAACCTGTCTCTCCCTACCTAAAAATCACTGACCGAAGTTGGAATAGAACCCAAACCTTAGATATACGAACCTCTCATTACCACAACAGACCACCAAAGCCTCTTCTCAGTGGCTCATTTTTCTATCATAAAGCCGTTGTGCCACACTGGATCAGAATTCTGACACACAGGCTCCCTGTATCAATTTGCAGCATGTTCAGTAAATTCATTTACTTGGTTGACCGAATCACCATGAACTAGCTGCCTCGGCTACCCAGTGCATACATTCAACTTTATTTTGTAATCACCAAAATAAAATAATGTGACTGCCATCATCACAGAACTGCCAACAGTGTGGGATACAGAAATTTAAATAGGAAGTGTTCCTTTCCACTTGAGCTACTCTATTGCGCAATCTGTTTGTTGAAAACGTCTTGCTGTTCAAAAGAGAAGGTATACCTGTTTGTGTCTCATAAGTATTGACCTTGCCACATGCATTATCCCACGGTGCTGTGGAATGGAGTTCTGGAGCTGCTATAGCTACGTGTCGGCTTGTAGCGTAGTGGTAAGTATCATGTACGGTAGATAAAATGTCGCGAGTTCGAGTACATTCACTGCTATATTTTTTAAAACGCAATTCTGCTGTCTGCTAAAGTTATCTATCTAACGGAACTTGTAACATAATTCCCTTCACTTCTCAACCCAAAATAGTCGTATGTGGAAAAGGACTAACTTCTGCGACATTTTGTTCATTTCAGATTTAACAGATAGCCAGAGAGTAGATGCATCTCGAAACACAAGCGTGCCTCTATCGACACGAATTGGGAACATACTACTCCCTTAGATTTTGATTTAGTCTGTGTTTAATTGGTATGCTGTGTCATACTCAAGATGTGTGCAAATGTGGCATTTCATAAATAAAGTTATGTATTCCTAGAAACCCAAAATTTGCTTGTCAGCAGCGGAAAGAGGCGTTACCTGTTGTAAGTATTTCACTAATTGCACTATGAGCCGAAAGTATTTTCTTAGGATTTCTTTATCGATGTTTGATCTGACTGTGTGTAGCTCTTTCATAAAAGGGATAAAAACGATACACTCAGTAAGACTGGAAATGCGAACCATAAAACACGCTAATTCAGAGGTCAGCACGTTACCACAGAGCTGGCGAATGAGTATGTGCTTTGTTTCGTCTTACAAGACCAGTAGTGATTAGAACTCGCAAAACGCTATTTAAAAGACGAGATTAGTTGCGGTTTCCACGTGCAACGACTTTCCGGGGCTGAAAACCGTAAATTTACAATCTTTTGTTACACCTCAAGCGATAATAACCCAGATTATTCAACGGAAATGCCAGGAAAAATCAAGTGAACTTTGAGGCTTAATTCCGTCGACACCAGGAAGTAACTCGTCGATCACAGAGTTGCCAAACATACATTGCCTTGTTGCCAAATCTCAGTTACAATACCAGCAGGAAGAAGACGAACCGATGTGATCTTAGAGCGGGCTGGGAAGTGAACATGGCAGGTGTCCAAGTCGCGGCTGCTACGGCCTGGAATACGTAATGCGTCTGATTCGCAATTCTGTAACTAGGTTTAGGGACTGGAGCGTAGTTGCTAATAATACTCACAACTGATTGCAAACTAACCATCATAAATCAGTAATTCTCATAGTTGTTTTTGTATTTGTTTTGTAAGTGCACTCAAATTTAAGAAAGTCATTCACAGACGTTTCCGTGCCGCGCTGATAGTCGAGCACAACAAACAAATAAAAATTAAAAAAAGAATGTGTGTGTGTGTGTGTGTTTCTGTGTGTGTGCGTGTGTGTGTTTGTGTGTGTGTGGGACAGAGAGAGAGAAAGAGAGAGAGAGAGAGAGAGAGAGAGAGAGAGATAAAAATCAAAAAGAATGAGAGAGAGAGAGAGATAAAAATCAAGAAGAATGAGAGAGAGAGAGAGAGTAAAAAATTGTAAATAAATTGAATCATGGTATGCAAAGAAATCATTCATTAAAATGACACGTTCCACACCATTATGAAATATCGTATTCGTGATCTATGAAACAAGAATTAATCTAATGTAATCTAATCTAATCATTTCATATTGATGACTAGCCATGAAGAGTCATGAATTACCGAAATTTTTGCTAGTACCAGTAACCAAATCTAAACTTGAAAATAAAAGACGACAATTTTTGTAATAAACCGGGACTTCTTTGAAGACCCTTTCGTCTCTCATAACTAACCACGAAAGATGTCTGATGTACCTCTTCTGAAGTAACAAAGCGTGCACGCATTTAAAGATGAAGTGCATGATGTGAAGTTCTGTGACGGAGATATGAACCCAACACGTAATCGTATTATTGACTGAGTAAAATCAAATGTTTCGTATCGGTTTTTGTTACTAGCTGCTAGGTGTTTGAATCTAAAATAGGGATACAAACTTTTGTGCCTAAGCGACAATCGAACTGCACCGTTTATCCACGAATATAGCTAAGGTATCAGTTGCTTACTCACCAATAGTAAGATGTGTGCATGTTTGGCCAGAAATAACGACACCTATTGCAATTGTTGGCAACACATGAACAGACATTAAAAATGTACGTTAATTTTCACTAACAGGCCGGTGTGCACGTGATAGGGCTTGAAATAAAATTATGAATATTGTTGAACTGGATCAGGATTCGCACCCACATACTTACCTTTGGAGGAGACCTAGAGAAGATTGCAGTCTTGAGAAAAGGAACGAAATGATTGAACTATACTGTTCCGAGAGATTCAGATCCTCGAAAGAGGAGATACGAATTCGAATCACAGTCCAGCACCAAATTTTTCTACGTCTCTAGTTCACTCAAGTACAAGTAAAGTAAGAGCCCAGTTCCTTTAAATGGCTATCGGTTCATCAAATAAAACAAAATTTTCTAATGTAAGTAGGTTTACTGGCGACTATATTTCTGTTTACTATGACTTCCGCTATGTCATTTCCCAACGTAAACCGGCTCTGCCCAGTTGGTATTGAACGAACGTGATGTTTAATGCGGAGTCTGGATTATAACGTTTTTCTCTTGATGTTACCTGGGGTAAAGTAAAACTGTTTGTGCCTCTTAAAAGTAAATGCCTGAACCCACGCACTGCACCTGTGATAGTTTGATCCGTCAGACCATTGTGGCCATATTTCCCAGCCCCCAGGAGTGTGCTGTAACAGATGATGTGCTTAGCTTACAAAATTAGTCACGGTGGAAAAAACGCGAGTCTATTAAATGGTTAAGTAGAAGCAAGTTACTGAAGTGGAGATTATGCTATTCTCATGTCAGCAGGATGTAAAGACTCTTCTAGGCATGATAGGCTCTATGTGAAGCCATTTTGAAATTTTCACAAATTCAGTAAATTCCTTAGTTCGAAAAAATCCACTGGGAAGTGTGAAGTTACCGGATAATTCGATTATTACCGTCATTTTCTTCATACTGCTGCTGGAACACATGTGCTTGAAGATCATGTGATGCCTTTAGAAGTAGTTTCCGAAGAACAGGTTCTTTCCCTGTCTACGGAATCCTTTTCATGTTAATATCAAACATCAGTAATTACTCGTAGATTACATAAAAACTAAAGTAATTGATGAATATGTTACTTGATAACAAAAACGCGCTGCCTTTCTTGATTTAGTTGCACCTAGAAATGGCTATCGAGTACTGCCAAACCAAAAGGCAAGAGATCTTACTGCCTTCCGATATACGTCGCTGTCAGTTCTTCCATATGATTTGATCGACATGACCTGTTTCAAGTTGTGTATGACGGACAATGTTTTAGAAAATCAATTGTTTTCGTTTGAAATAAACAGAAAGATTTTCATTCTAAGTATCCAAGTACAAAATTTTAGCAATATTAATTCATATTTAATATTCGCTTCTATAATGTAGGAAAGTATTTCACAGTTGCAAAACTCGCATCCGACTCATTGACCATAAATTCTAGCTCAGAGTGACACCAGTTTAAGTAACCTAATGTAGCGAAGACTGTTTGTCAGTGCTCTTTCTCACCGGAAAATACGCAGTTCACCCATTGGGCTCCATAAGTACACTGCAACAGTAATTTCTGTTAGTATGCAATGCATGCGGATTAGAATTTAGTGGTGCTCTCTGTTCCACTTCTGTATACAATATGCCTGACCTAAACGGGCCCTTTATCATTACAGGCCCTGGGCAGTGCAACATCATACTGACAACAGTAATGTGCTTATACTGACAAACCGACTGATTTTTTAATCATTTAAATAAAACAACATGACCTTCCAGTGGGAGACATTTCGTCCCCCTTTTCCTTCTGTGAAATGTGTCAGTAAGCTCTTTGCCTTCCAACCAGTGAAATGCGGCAGAGTACGGCCGGAAAATGATTCACAAACCACGATTTAGTGCCGTTAAGACGATTTATTTAAACGTCAAAAGACTGCACATAGGTGCAATCGATTTCGAGGAGCAAAGTGTTTGTTATCTTTCTTTTATGACAGGTGGGCATAAATTATTTCCAAAGACTTTTTATTGTATTGAAATAAAATTTTGTCACAAAGTAACGAGGTATGTGTTTTATCCGCGTATATTTTGTAGAAAACTGTAATCATGATGGAAGATTATACACCTGAATGTTTGACACAACTGGTAGGAGAAAACGCTGCATGTTAACCAAACCCCGCGCCTCCTCTCCATATCCTCCTGTGACACGAGCACAGGATTCTCCTCGCATACCGTTACAGAGCTGTTCCTAGCACAGCTGAGAATTGGCAACATCGTCAGAAACATTAGGCAACACTGTGACAGTGCAATCACTTCCGCGTATGGTACTGAATTGACTCGCTAAATTCATTTGATATTCCCTTTCCATTTGAATGACTCAAGCTATATAATCCTCATGTAAACTAAGACACTGAGAGAGAAAATTCAGTTTTTTGCCTAAAGAAATGCTATTCTTCACGTAAGTGACAACTTTTATTATCTTTCACGATGCGTTATGAGGCTGAGCGACAAATGTCATGATCAGAGTGGCGTACAGGCAGCAGTGTGTCCGTAGCCCTGTGGTGCCGCCCGTGTCTTGCGTCAGAAAGGCCCAATCAGTCGTCAGTTTTAACCGTGGTAGGGGCTAGCGTATGCGAGCTTCTTTTTTCTGACTGCCAAGCTGCTTCGAATTACCAGCGTCTCTGAAGAAATTCGAATCGACCATCAGCGATACGAATTTCAATATTGTTCTTCACTTAAGACTCACATGCCAGGGTGATAAGTATGAAGAAAATGAACCTGTTGATTACTATAGGGCCTCTATGCTAAATTTCCACAGTAGCAATTAGGAACTCTCTGCAGACATTTGCTAACAGCGGCTCTAGCAACTTACGTTTTCTCTGGGTAGCTTCAAATATGGGCAATTTTTTCGCCTTAAATCCAGTTGAATATTTTAAATATCACTTGTGAACAGCGTTCACTTCTCCATTAATTAAGGTATAGACCTCAAAAAAAGCAATTTGCCTGAGTAGCTATAGAGCAGGTTCTGATAGGTATTGACACAATCTTTTGCATCCATTTAACATAGAGAACCAAAGAAATAAGTCAAACACTACATTGCATTTACTCTCTGTGTCTTGACTAACGCACATGAATCCATGACAATAATAAATTATTTGAGGAACCTCCCGTGAAAGGAAAAAGAACAGAATGTGACGCTTTAATTGTAATGCACTGGATCAGAAACAACGAAATTAATTCTGCGCCACATTGATGTATTGCATTCTAGTGTAATAAAATAATCATCAAATAAAAACGGTTTTGGGCCTCCTTTGCTATCAAGAGTGAAACACAAATCGTAGGGGCTTCAGTCTGGAATCGCGTGACCGCTACGGTCGCAGGTTCGAATCCCGCCTCTTGCATGGATGTGTGTGATGTCCTTAGGTTAGTTGGGTTTAAGTAGTTCTAAGTTCTAGGGGACTGATGACCACAGATGTTAAGTCCCATAGTGCTCAGAACCATTTGAACAAATCGTAGACAGATTCTCAACAACATTAAAGCATTTTAAATGGTCGAGAGTGCGAAGTGGAGCAGACGTTGTCGGCAGAAGGCGAGACAATGCAGTGCCTCAGCCCCTGCCGGTAGGCAGTAAACGGGTCCCAGAGAACTCAGACGCATGCAGTGTTCAGAAGAGGCAGATGGTCGGCAAAGAAATCTTTCGCTAAAACATTGTTGGACCAAACTGTTATTATCAGTGTGACAGAAAGCGAAGTCTATTATAGATTCGCTTGAATTACACTCTTAGCTTCAGCACTGAGAGTAAAGGGGCGATAAAAACTTTGTCGACGTGTGCTTTTAGTTATCAGACGTCGTATTAGCTAGTCTCGCGTTTTACCTCAACACTACGGTCGTGGTCAAATATAAAGTACTAAGACTGAAGTCAAGACTTGCTCTGGGAAGTGCCGCAGTCTACAATGTTGCCAGATCGAGCATATTGCCGGACATAGGATTCTGAGAGGAGCACGACTGTAATGCCCACTTTACGTGAACGACTCGGCGGTCAATTTTTTGCTCTAAGACTGTATCTACAACACATATTGCACGCTGAAGACCCAGAAGAATGAAAAAACAAAAGTAGTTTATGAGAGCAACGTTAACTATAGCGTTCGAAGTATTCATAGTATTGTATAGGTGTGTGTCAACGCCTTCCAATGCCCACTCAAGGAAGACAAGGATACGCAGTCTAGCTTCAGTATTATAAATTCGCCTCAGTTTGCGGATGAACGCAGACTTAGGTTGATAATCATTAAGAATATTTAGCAGTACTGTACCCATTGGTGTTAAACTCGTTTTCAACCAATGAATCCCACAGCTACAGGAACACTACTTGTGATGCCTCATAGACAAAATACTTACGCAGTGCTATCAGACGAAAAGATCAACCCGACGCAAACTATGGGAAGTTTGTTTTACAACCTTCGTACCTGGATAATGCGCTTTTTCCTATTTGAGATGTCTGTGAACATCTGGTTGAGACGATTTAAGACGAAACTAAATTCCTCCAGTTACGACAGTGTTTAAAGAAATCGTCTTAACGGCAATAAACCGTGGTTTGTGAATCGTTTACCGGCCGTACTCTGCCGCATTTCGCTGTGTGGAGGGCAAAAAGCTTACTGACATATTTCACAGAAGGAAAGGAGGGACGAAATGTCTCCCACAGGAATTTCATGTTGTTTTATTTGATTGGTTACAAAATCAGGTAAAACGAACAGTCAGGTTGTCAGCATAAGCACATTACTGTTGTCAGTATGATGTTGCACTGCCCAGGGCCTGTAATGATAAAGGGCCCGTTTAGGTCAGACATATTGTGTACAGAAGTGGAACGGAGAGCACCACTAAATTCTAATCCGTATGCATTGCATACACACAGAAATTACTGTTACAGTGTACTTATGGAGCCAAATGAGTCAATTGCGTAATTACGGTGAGAAAGAGCACTGGCAAACAGTCTTCGCTACATTAGGTTACTTAAACTGATGTCACTCTGAGCTAGAATTTATGGTCAGCGACGATGTGTAAGGTCAATGAGTCGGATGCAAGTTTTGCAACTGTGAAATACTTCCCTACATTATAGAAGCGAATATTAAATATGAACTAATATTGCGAAAATATTGTACTTGGAGCTCGCATCTCGTGGTCGTGCGGTAGCGTTCTCGCTTCCCATGCCTGGGTTCCCGGGTTCGATTCCCGGCGGGGTCAGGGATTTTCTCTGCCTCGTGATGGCTGGGTGTTGTGTGCTGTCCTTAGGTTAGTTAGGTTTAAGTAGTTGTAAGTTCTAGGGGACTTATGACCACAGCAGTTGAGTCCCATAGTGCTCAGAGCCATTTATTGTACTTGGATACTTAGAATGAAAATCTTTCTGTTTATTGCAAAGGAAAACAATTGATTTTCTAAAAATTGTCTGTCATACACAACTTGAAACAGGTCATGTCGACCAAATCATATGGAAGAACTGACAGCGACGTATATCGGAAGGCAGTAAGATCTCTTGCCTTTTGGTTTGGCGGTACTCGATAGCCATTTCTAGGCGCAAGTAAATAAAGAAAGACAGCGCGTTTTTGTTATCAAGTAACGTCTTCATCAACTACTTTAGTTTTAATGTAATCTACAAGTAATTGCTGATGTTAGATATTAACATAAAAAGGATTCCGTAGACAGGAACCGTGTTGGGTTCTTATCTCTGTCACAGAACTGGACAATCCTTCACTTCATCTTTAAATCCATGCACACTTTGTTACTTCAGAATAGAGGTATATCGAACATCTTTCGTGGTTAATTAAGAGGGACGAAAGGGTAAAGGGTCTTGACAGAAGTCCCGGTTTATTTACAAAAATTGTCGTCTTTTATATTCAAGTTTAGATTTGGTTACTGGTATTAGCAAAAATATCGGTAATTCATGACTCTCCATGGCTAATCATCAATATGATATGATTCGATTGGATTACATTAGATTGATTCTTGTTTCACAGATCATGAACACAATATTTCATAATGACGTGGAACGTGTCATTTTAATGAAAGACTTCTTTACATACCATGATTCAATCTTTACAATTTTTTACTCTCTCTCTCTCTCTCTCTCTCTCTCTCTCTCTCATTCTTTTTGATTTTTATCTCTCTCCCTCTCTCTGTCACACACACACACACACACACACACACACACACACACACAGACACACACACACATTCTTTTTTTATTTTTATTTGTTTGTTGTGCTCGACTATCGGCGTGGTACGGAAACGTCTGTGAATGAGTTTCTTAGTTTTGAGTACACTTACGAAAGAAATATAAAAACAACTACGAGAGTTACTGATTTATGATGGTTAGTTTGCAGTCAGTTGTGTGTATTATTAGTAACTATGCTCCAGTCCCTAAACCTAGTTACAGAAATGCGAATCAGACGCATTACGTATTCCAGGCCGTAGCAGCCGCGACTTGGACACCAGCTATGGTCACTTCCCAGCCCGCTCTAAGATCACATCGGTTCGTCTTCTTCCTGCTGGTATTGTAACTGAGATTTGGCAACAAGGCAATGTATGTTTGGAAATATGTGATCGACGACTTATTTCCTGGTGTGCACGGAATTAAGCCTCAAAGTTCACTTGATTTTTCCTGTCATTTCCGTTGAATAATCTGAGTTATTATCGCTTGAGGTGTAACAAAAGATTGTAAATTTACGGTTTTCAGCCCCGGAAAGTCGTTACACGTGGAAATCGCAAGTAATCTCGTCTATTAAATAGCGGTTTACGAGTTCTAGACACTATTGGTCTCGTAAGAGGAAGCTAAGACACATACTTCTTCGCCACCTCTGTGTTTCAGTTCGCCGGCGGACGGCGTGGAGGTAGGACGTAGTGTGGTGTGCGCTGCGCCGTCTGTGCTTCCGCGTGGTAAGTCTTGCGCTTGCTGCGGCTTAAAACTCTGTATATAGAACACTTCGAGAAGTAATGATAGCATGTAGTGATGGCTCAACCAAGTCGAAAAGATGCGTTGAAACTTACCTCTGTTCCTCGATATGCCAGACCCAGGTCGTTTGAAGTAGAAAATTGGTTAGAAGAAGATGTGAAGCTCTGCTTTAATGATGTAATTGGGATCCACCTGTCGATTGTAGCCTGTGTCGTGTTTGTTGAAATGCGTAGTTCCGAGTTGTGCGAGAAAATAGTTGAGTCTTCCGGAGGTGTCATGAAATTTAAGCACTCAGATGGTAACGTCGGTGAAGTCACCTTTGCACGTGCTGGTTTTGGCATTCGCACAATTCGAATCTTCGAGTTACCTTTTGAGATTACAACAGACCAAATTAATGCTGTAATTTCACCCTTCGGGAAAGTGCTCAGCAACTTTGCCGAGAAATGCTCATGCGCGCATAAATTCCCAGTACTAAATGGCGTACGGCAGCTTCGAGTCGAGTTACAAAAGTACATCCCGTCGTACACAAATGTCTGCGGATATATAGGGATAGTAATTTATGACGACAAACCGCGAACCTGCGCCTCTGTAACAAGCCGGGGCACGTTCGCGCAGAATGCATACAGCGGCGCGTTGCACAGCTGCCGGCCGGCGAGGCCGCCAGGCCACCGGCGATGACAACACTGCCGGGAACTTAACGCCGCCGTCGCACGCGAACGGCCGACTGCTTCCTCAGCCCCTGAAATACAAATTCTCCAGACACTGAAATTCCGATGGACGTCAGTGCCGTCATCGCTGACGACCTACAAGAGTCCCGCCAATCTACGGAAACAGTTGAAGTTCCACCAAAACATGCACCCGCCACTGTAAAGGCAGCAGATCCGCCGGAAGTTGAAGACCGACACACCTTGCAGGAAAGCGATCCTAACATGGATACTGAAGAAAGTCCGTCTAGAGGCAATTCTGGAAAGAAAAATAAGAAACGCCAGCTGGCGCGCAAAGGTGCAGAGGAGACAGCTCCCACACTCCGACAAAGAGCGAAGGAAGTAGGTAGTACCTTAAGCCAACAGATCTATAGCAACACGAAAGCGACACCAGTTTCTGAGGAGCGTTCCCCTTCTGGGCTGGAAAAACGAGACGTCCAAGGAAAGCCAACAAAGAAAGCATCCAACCACCCCCAAGAAACGAGTCACTCTCACGAAGCTTCACTCGTCCCACCCACGACGACAACCCCAACCAGCTGGGCAGACGAAAGCGACCATAACAATGCCGACGAAGAAATGACAGAAGTTTCAGAAACTAAGACAGACTGTAAGCTAGCCCCACACGTGGCTGATTTCTTCAACGACGACGTCTCCGCGAACGAACATTCTAAAGAACAAGGACACAACGCTGAAACATTTGCTACCGGTGAATATAATTAAAATGCATTTTAAAGCGGACGCTTGCGAGACAAGACAGAAGAATGTTTAATCATAGCGTGTAGGCTTTCACGGCCGGCGTCTTCAGTAATTAAAACTTCCGGGCTAAGAGGCCGTGGTCCAATAGTAGAAATACTTCTCCCTGACGTTTCGTTGCCAGCTGCGGGCAACATCATCTGAGGTGAGTCTACGACTGGCTGCTAGGCCGTGGAGGTCCTGTTTATATAGAGCGCGTAGAGGGCGCCACCACTCGTCACGTGTTGTCAACAGTAAAACTACCTCTGGCTGGCGTCATTACTCTCGATCGAAGGTAATCGATTGTCACATCTTTGGTGCAGAGTCGATCGCCATATCTTATCTAGCTTCAAGCCTTCTTCTTTCCTGTTAAAATTATTGTGGTGTTTAAAAATCTCTACAGCCTCTCTATACATACGTGTATAATAATGCGATGTCTTAGCTAGCACGGTCGTCTCACTAAATTTTATTTCATGGTTGCCCGTTTCAAAACCATGTTCTGCTGTCCCAGACGACAATTCCTTTTATGTTCAGTTAGGCGAGTATTGATACTTCTTTTTGTGGTTCCAATGTAAACCTTCCCACAACTACACGGAATCTTATAGACACCAGGAGTAGCTAGAGGGTGTCGTGCATCTTTCGCCGATCTTAAGCATTCACTAATCTTCTTGGTGGGTCTGAAGATTGTTTCAACTCTGAACTTGGCCAGCACTTTCCCGATACGGTCCGTAATATTGTGGATGAATGGAAGAAAAACTTTCCCCACCGATGGTTGTTGTTGTTATACGTTTTCGGACATTTTTCTTCTGGGATGGAGTGCTCTATCTATCTCCTTGCCAGCGTACCCATTTTTCTGGAAAGCGGTTCGCAAGTGGTTTAGTTCCTCTTGCAAATAAGCTGGCTCACAGATTTTATTAGCCCTGTCCACCAATGTCTTGATAATACCTCTCTTCTGCCTAGGATGATGGTTTGAATCCTTATGAATATAACGATCGGTATGCGTATCTTTTCAGTAGACTTTGTGACCCAGAGTCCCATCTGCTCGTTTAATTACTGAGACGTCCAAAAAATTTATCTGACCATTACTTTCTGTCTCCATAGTGAATTGTATTTTTGAATTGATGCTATTCAAATGCTTCAAAAAACGGTTCAGTTCTTCTTCACCGTGATTCCATATGACAAAAGTGTCGTCCACATACCGATACCACTTCAAAGGCTTTTTTCTGGCTGACTGCAGTGCTTGCTGTTTTTTAAAGTTAGATCAAATAGAACGAAGAATGTCTGACATACAAGCATACAAAATCGCGACAGTTAACCTTAATAAGATTCATAGTTCCTTTAAGCTACAGAACTTAAAAGATTTTATATATGCTTCTGACAGTGACATTATACTTTTACAAGAAGTGACAGATATTGAGCTTGGTAACGTACCTGGCTTCAACGCCATTACAAACCCAGGGCATAGAGCGGAAATGGGCACGGCTCTGCTCACAAAGGAGGGCATAGTAGTCCAAGATGTAGTCAAACTACCAAACAGTAAAGGCATAGCGGCCACAACAAACAAAATACGACTCATTAACGTGTATGTCCCTTCAGGATCCAGTAACACCGCAGAACGGAGTTCTTTAAAGAAGAAATTGTCCCACTATTGGAACTCGATATGAACACCTTATCCTGGGAGAAGATTTTAACTGTGTTTTGCATGCCAAAGACCAAACTCCCAATTTCAACAAGTGTACTGAACGGGAACGTATAGTTAATGACTTAAGACTAATACACTCTTGGGAACATATGCACGGTGCAGTCCCTGGCTTCACCCACGCCACAAGTCACTCGGCGAGCCGTCTCGACAGGATATATGTAACGCACAATTTGAAACACCTCATTTTGCCGTCAGAAGTAAGGCCTACCGTTTTTTCAGATCATGCTGCATACATATGCACGATCAATCTGATAAAACAAGGGACATTCAGAGGTAGAGGCACATGGAAGCTCAACGTGTCACATCTGGAAGACCATGCTTGTCAGAAGGCATTGTACAAGGTATGGAGGGAGTGTGAAAGCAAATTTAGCTCGTACAACTCTGGCACTGACTGGTGGCTGAAACATGCCAAACCTAAAATACGGAGGTTTTTCATAAACTACTCCAAAGACAAAAACCTTTGGTACAAATCAACTACAGAATTTTACTTTCAATGTCTAAGGGATTTGTACACGTCCGATGCAACAGTTGTGGACAACTACGAAAGAATTAACAAAATAAAAGCAAAAATTTTAGCACTACGGCGTAAACAACTGGAAGGCTACCAAATAAGATCGCGTGCCCAGAATATAGCACAGCACGAGGTCACTTCCCTTTATCATGTCATTCGTGAAAGCAAAAGGGTGTCTCGCAAGATATTATCTGAAATAACAACTGATGATGGAAGGAAGCTGACGAAGCAAAGAGAGATTAAAGAGGCAATCGTACAGCATTTTGAATCCTTAATGTCTAGTCAACCGGTTGACGAACAGCTTCAAGACGAGTTAATGATCAACCTCCAGGGCAAAGTATGCCACGCGGTAGCACAAACTCTCATCTCGGAAGTGACTGAAGAAGACGTCGAAGAAGCTATATATGGAAGCACGAAAAATAAGGCTCCAGGGGCAGATGGAATTCCGGCAGAATTTTATCGCAGATTCAGTGGCCTCGTAAAAGGCAAGTTTACTCTCATTTGCAACGAACTGCTAAACTCTGAAAATGACATCCCGAAAGAATTTCGTGAGGGACTCGTAGTGTTAGAGCCAAAACCTACCAATACGAAATTTGTAAGCGCTCTGAGGCCAATTACGCTTTTAAACAGCGATTACAACATCTTTGGCCGCATCCTCGCTCGTAGGCTGAAAACCACAATGACCAGCGTCACTGGCCCTTATCAAACAAGTGTGGGCAAAGACAGAAGAATTCTCCAGACCCTCTGTGACTATAGGGACCTAATCTCAACGGCCGACGTCTGCAAAATGAAATGTGCAGTCGTCTCACTCGACTTTGATAAAGCCTTCGACAGAGTTAATCATAGTTTTCTCCTTCGCACCAAGAGCGCAATGGGCTTCCCACCTCGCTTAATTGCCGTAGTAAGAAATACATTAACAAACAACTCAGCCAGATTTGTCATCAATGGACACATTAGCCGCCCAATTGACGTCACCAGCTCCATTAGGCAAGGGTGTCCAATGTCAATGGCACTCTTCGCCATCGCCATCGAGCCCCTGCTTGCCTCCCTTATGAAACATCTACAAGGACTACAAATACATGGAGAAAAGATGGTGTGCAAGGCATACGCTGATGATGTTGGCTTCCTAGTCGTGAATGGCGCTGAAGTACAGAGCGCACTACGAATAGTAACAAAATATGAACAGGTATCTGGTGCAAAACTTAATAGAACGAAGTCGGGGATTTTCAACATCGGCCGTGGAATTGGGACGCACACGCAGGATCTGTTACGCGAACTTGTAACCATGAAATGTCTCGGCATAGATTTTAAAAGAAATATCAAGCACACTATTGCTGCGAATTACCGAAAATTACTTAACAGAATACGCGCCTCTGTACAAGCACATAGTATTAGGAAACTCGATGAACTTCAAAAAGTAACAGTGGCAAATGTATACAGCTCATCCAAAGTTAATTATGTAGCACAAGTTCTGCCACCACCTGCGACTTTGTTGAAAAGCATCGCATCTGCACTAGGACACTTCGTGAGCCGCGGACGTATTTTCAAAGTCAAATATGACATTCTGATGCTCCCTACGAAATGTGGTGGGTTAAATCTCACCGATGTCAGCAAAAAAGCGCAAGCTTTATACCTTGCTACCACACACAAACAATGGAAAGAGCCAAGTGGTACCCTTGCTGCACATTTGTTAAATGAAATAGCTCCTGCTGACGACAGTGCACCTATAAATGTCCGACACATACCCAACGGACTATACCACTTGAAATACTTTTTCGTAGAATACAGCTACATACAGGCAAGGATTCCTGAAAAAGACATCATGAAAGTAAAAGAACTTTACAATAACTTGATGAAAGACAAACCCAGAAACGACGTAGAACAAAAGTATCCTTTTTATAACTGGGAAACAATATGGGAAAATATTCACTGCCGGAACCTACCAACGTATGTCAAATCGACCTGGTACTTTGCTGTAAACAGAAAAATTACGACGAACTCTAAACTTCACTCTATTCGATTGGCCGAGTCACCGCTGTGTACATTATGTAATAGACATGATACCGAAGAGCATAGATTGCTGTGTGACAGGGTAAAAGGAATATGGCTCTACATAAGACAAAAGACAGCGAGCGTCAGCAGAACTACGCCCAATGCCGTTACGACTGCTGAATTTTTAAACCCTGGCGGTATACCTTACCCTAAAACAAAACGAAATGCAATTAACTAGTTGAAAGGCCAAACGATGCATTACATCCTAACAAAAGAATCAAGCAAAAGGGAGGACTTATGGGTATATCTTACACCTGAGCACCACAAGTTGATGTGTACTAAAAAATACAAAGAAAATTACCAAATTTTTTAACTAAAACAATCCTGTAACCAATAGAAAGGCGTAATTTACATTACACATCCAAATATTTCGTATATTAGACGAATGATTTTTGGTTAAGGTTCGTACTTCACGTAGCAGGAGGAGGATTTCCAACAGAACGTAATCAGAGAAGATCATCAGTATAGACCAGTTAAGCCTATGTGTATCTATAACTTTGTTTTCGGGGAGGCACAGTGATGAAACTGGTATACACCCTTTATTTAGTTTCTGTCTTTCTTTCCTTTTCTTTTCACAAGAAGACACATTTATGTTAATTACGTGTAAACTCAAGCAGAAGAAGCCTATTTTACTTCATTACCTTCTAAAAAAGGAAATTTTACTTATCAGCAGTAATGAGTTTGCTTCTTTCCGTTTTTCCACGCACGGAGAACGATATTTACAGATGCATTTACATTTCCATAACAATTGTGTGACTGCCATCTCAATGGAATTTACATTTATTTTTATTCAAGCAATGTTGCCAACAAAGGCAACAGAAGGGGCATACTTCGTTTGTCGTTCAGAAGAAGCTCGTTTCCACATCATCAAGTTACATTCATTCCTTAAAGGCGGAGAAGCCGGGCCGAGAAGGCAACACTTGGCGAGCGTAAAGGACGGGTTGAAGGGGAGGATGGAGACCCCCCCCCCCAAAAATAAAAAATAAAAATGTGGTACCGTGCTGACCTGTGAATCAGCGTGTGTTATGGTTCACAGTTCCAGTCTCACTGAGTGTAGCGTTTTTATCCCTTCTATGAAAGAGCTACAAACATCGATAAAGAAATCGCAAGAAAATACTTTCGGCTCATAGTGCAATTAGTGAAAAACTTACAACAGGTAACGCCTCTTTCCGCTGCTGACAAGCAAATTTTGGGTTTCTAGGAATACATAACTTTATTTATGAAATTCCACATTTGCATACATCTTGAGTATGACACAGCATACCAATTAAACACAGACCCAATCAAAATCCAAGGGAGTAGTATGTTCCCAATTCGTGTCGATAGAGGCACGCTTGTGTACAGATACTCAGTGTTATTAAAACCGACTTTCTTCGTAACGTTATTGTGGGTAGCTTTATTACATCTCTTGCAATACAGCACACAATTTTCGTAAGGTATTCATTAGTGTTGATAAAACAATAGTAAACATGAGAGAGAAATTAATCATCAACGATATATGCGATTTCGCTGATGTTATCTATAACAGTCTGAAAATGCACATGCGGTTTATTGATTATATGCACGTAGAAAACTTGTTCTGAGTTAAAGCTCTCAAACAAGGTTTGAAGAAGAATAAAATGCCATTACCAGACGCCAGCTAATGTAGAAAATACTTTTCCGACGTATTTTGGCACGATGTGCTCTCCCCATACATAATACAAAAGTTTCGAGATGCATCTACTCTCTGGCTGTCTGTTAAACCTGTAATGAACAAAATGTTGCAGAAGTTAGCCCTTTTCCACATACGACTATCTTGGGTTGAGAAGTGAAGGGAATTATGTTACAAGTTCCATTAGATAGATAACTTTAGCAGACAGCAGAATAGCAGTGAATGTACTCAAACTCGCCACATCTTATCTACCGTGTACGATACTTACCGCTACGCTACTAGCCGACACGTAGCTATAGCAGCTCCAGAAGTCAACAACAATTCCTCCAGAACTCCTGCATTCCACAGCGCTGTGGGATAATGCATGTGGCCAGGTCAATACTTATGAGAGACAAACAGTTATACCTTCTCTTTTGCACTGCACGACGTTTTCAACAAATAGATAGCGCAATAGAGTAGCTCAAGTGGAAAGGAACACTTCCTATTTAAATTTCTGCATCCTACACTGTTGGCAGTTCTGTGTTGGTGGCAGCTACGTGAGTTTATTTTGGTGATTACAAAATAAAGTTGAATGTATGCACTGGGTAGCCGAGGCAGCTAGTTCATGGTGATTCGGTCAACCAAGTAAATGAATTTACTGAACATGCTGCAAATTGATACAGGGAGCCTGTGTGTCAGAATTCTCAGCCAGTGTGGCACAACGGCTTTATGATAGAAAAATGAGCCACTGAGAAGAGGCTTTGGTGGTCTGTTGGGGTAATGAGAGGTTCGTATATCTAAGGTCTGGATTCGATTCCAACTTCAGTCAGTAATTTTTACGTAGGGAGAGACAGGTTCCATTTTCTTCTGGCTACACCAAGTGAAGAAGATACAATGGCACTGTGGTCTGAAATTCGCATTAAAAATGATATTCCTTCTCTACCAAGTAGATGTTAGGTAGAGCCACAATAAAGTCTGCAGTGGAAACATGTAGAAACTCCATCACCAGTAACCTTTCTTATACTAGTTATTTATTTCTAGTGACGAAACAAACGCTATGTAGGCTCACAGGACACTTATTCCATCTATTATCTGAGATTCTGTATGTCGATAATATTGGTTCTGAACTGGGAATGCAACTCAGACCGCTCTTAACGCGGAATTTGTTCCCTTCGTGATAATACAGCTCGGCTACAATTTGTTGTTCGTTCAAAACTGCAGATTCCTCAACATCTCCACATATTGCGCGTGAATGGGTTCGAATCCTGGCCCGGCACTAAAGGTTTCATTATGTTTTATCAAGATCTAGCATGAGAACACCTATCTGCTGGTGGATAATAATTTCGATTTTTAATGTATTTTCATTGGTTGTCAACACTAACGATATTTGACGTTTTTGACTCCCAGTGAGACACAGAACTAATTGCGAGATCACTGTAAGTTCAAGATGTTATTCCGAGCTGCTGGTGGAGAAAAATTCGGTAGCTGACGTCTCTTTGTGTGTAGTCAACAACGATATGTGTGGAGCTCTATTCCCAGTCAGCACTGAACTCTTCGTCATATTATTTCTAGTTCAAACATGCTCACACGTCGCTGCTGGTGCAACAAACCCATATTTAACGTTCGTTTTCTCTAGAATATAACAGCGATAGGTGCCGGGTTGGAGTCCTGGGAAGGAAAAAATTAATGTTTCGTCTCGTCATTTCAGTTAAAACATCCAGCTACTGCCGAGAAAATGCGATATGTCACAGTTGATTGTGCTTCGATATCTATCTTATTAGGTTCTGGGTTCGAATGCCTGTCCAACACGAAGCTTTACCTCACGGCATTTCAAGTAAGTTACTTGTTAAGAAGCAATATTTAACATCTCTCGTGGTTCGTTACGAAGGACAATAGGTGTTGGGCAGTAATTCGGGTCCTTTAAAAATGTTTGCGTCATGTAATTTAAAGTTGGTATTTGCTAATTGATACTGTCTAAAATCGAGGTATATCATTCTCTGTAGGCCTAATCAGGAATGACTGTTAGTTTCCGTCAGTCATGAAATCGGCTTAGTCTGCATGACCTGGGTTTGAATCCAAATGCAGAACGAGACGGTTCGTCGTGTCATTTGAAGTTCATACATATTCTCAACTAGCTGCTCGTGAATAACTTAAATTTTTAATATCATTTTGTGTTAAATAATGAGTACGGTATGTTACTTTGAAGAGGAAATCATGAATACGACGAACTTACTACGTGCATTACCTGTCTGACGTAATAATGAGAGTGGTAACATTTCAGTTATCTCATTTATTGTAATAAATGTGAGATTACTGTGGTGTCACCGCCAGACACCACACTTGCTAGGTGGTAGCTTAAATCGGCCGCGGTCCATTTAGCACGTGTCGGACCCGCGTGTCGCCACTGTGTGATCGCAGACCGAGCGCCACCACAAGGCAGGTCTCGAGATACGGACTAACACTCGCCCCAGTTGTACGGATGACTTTGCTAGCGACTACACTGACGAAGCCTTTCTCTCATTTGCCGAGAGACAGTTAGAATAGCCTTCAGCTAAGTCCATGGCTACGACCTAGCAAGGCGCCATTAGCCTTACATAGTTTGATAGTTATCGTATGAAATGTCTCATCAAGAACGTTGTAAACCAATGACGGATTAAAAGTTAAGTATAATAGCAGCTACTTACTTTTCTTGCTACCATTCATTACGTATCCTGTTTCAGACCTCTATCTAGGCTAAGTGAGATTACGCGTGCCTTTCGGTTACTTCAGTGTGGCGTAGCTGTCTTGTTACGCCACAACAGTTGGCGACGAGTCGACGAAAAGGGTCTTGTTCTTTCTCATTGCTTACATTTACTTGTGTCATGGCTTCGCCAGATGTACTGTCCGAATTTTATCGCTTGCAGAATCAGCAGACGCAGGCGTTATTGGATGCCCTTGGACAGCTCGTCCAGGGTCAACGTGCACTGCACAACGATGTGGCCGCCGCCGCTTCACCGCTATCGCAGCCACAACATGCAGTTGCACCGCCGTTTCGCAGTTTTGACGCGGCGCAAGAGACATGGACTGAGTGGTCACGCCAGTTTGGATTTCATCTCGCCGCCTACAGAATTCAAGGTAACGAGCGGCAGCCTCGCTTATTGTCTTGTGTCGGCGTGCAAACGTACCGTGTGATAGTGAAATTGTTTCCCCGACGCGACATAGCAACTCTGACCTATGAAGAAATTTTGTCGGCTTTGGACGCCTATTTCAAAGAAACAGTTAATGTGGTTGCAAAAAGGTATACTTTCTTTCGTACAAAACGTACGGCCGGTCAGACTAATAGGGAGTGGGTTGCAACATTGCAAGGCCTTACAAGGGATTGTGCTTTTGAGTGTGAATGTGGACTCCCTTATTCAGATACAATGGTTCGTGATGCAACTGCACAGAACGTTTCTGATGTTCGTATACGGGAGCAAATTTTGAAACTAGTTAATCCCTCCCTTCAGCAAGTGATAGACATATTGGATAGGCAGGACATGCTTGACTTTGCTCAGGAATCATTTGCAACTTCGCCAGCCGTGTGTAACATTAACCGGCCGGGCGCGCTGCGCGGCCTGGTAAACTGCCCTCGCGCACGTCCGCGCAGCTGCCGCCACGCTCTAAACCAGGTGTGCCGCGCCAGCATACAAATGCAGTGAAATCATGCCCGCGGTGTGCTACTAGACATTCGCGTGAACGTTGCCCGTCACGCCAAGCTATTTGTTTTTACTGTAATAAAAAAGGACATGTTCAAAGTGTTTGGCAGAAAAAGCTCAGATCAGACAATCACAATCATTCCAGGCCCTTTGCTTCGTGCCGGAATCGAACCAAGAATACTCAGGCTCGTGAACCTTCGCCCATGGACATTCATGTAGTTAATTCCACTTCGTCCAGTGCCACTTTCTCTATCAGTGACTGTGTTCATCCCACAAATACTGTGCGTCGACGTCACCGGAAATCACTTCAATTAGCAAGTGATGCTGTACCTGTATCAGTTCAAAGTGCACGAGACAGTCGCTCTTGTCGTCAGCAGGGCAATAAACGTTTTGTAGATTTGGACTTTAATGGCAAGGTCATACCATTCCAGCTCGATACCGGAGCTGCAGTTTCATTGCTCAATCACGACACGTACCAACAACTGGTCAAACCTCCGTTGCGTGCCGCAACTGTTAAGCTCACTACATATTCAGGACAGAATCTCCCTGTGTTAGGACAGTGCACCCTTCTGGCAACATACAAGGGACAAACAAAACTTGTGTCATTTTACGTTCTTCGTTCTGCTACTGCAGTGAACTTGTTTGGTTTAGATTTATTTCAGTTGTTTAACTTGTCTATTGTAAATCAGGTCCTATCAGTGAATCAGACAGTGCCTTCAGACAGTGTTTCTCGGCTATGTGACGAATTTGCAGACATTTTTGCACCGGGCTTAGGTTGCGCTCAGAACTATGAAGCCCATTTGGAACTGAAAGTCGACGCGCAACCGAAATTTTTCAGAGCGCGCAATGTTCCTCACGCATTGCGTGATGAGGTCGCAAGAACATTACACGATTTAGACTCACAAGGTGTGAGTGAATGTGCGCAATGCCTCTTCCATTTCAGCTCCGCTTCATCGCTTACGCCGTACAGGTGTTCCGTTCGTCTGGACGACAGAATGCAAACGCGCCTTTCGCCAGTTGAAATCGGCGTTGATTTCTAATACTTGCCTTACGCCATTCGATCCCCAGAAACCCCTTTTGTTGATGGTAGATGCATCTGATTTCGGGATCGGTGCTGTGCTTGCGCACAGAGATGGGTCGCATGTTCGCCCTATTGCCTTTGCGTCAAAATTGCTCTCGTCTGCACAAAGAAATTACTCGCAGATGGAGAAAGAAGCTTTGGCTCTCGTGTTTGGTGTTACTAAGTTCCATGATTTCTTGTATGGTCGTCACTTTACCATCATCACAGACTACAAACATTTGACGTCGCTTTTTCACCCGAACAAGCCTGTACCTCCGCGTACAGCGGAGAAATTCATTCGCTGGTCTATTTTCCTCTCGCAGTACCGCTACGATATCTTGCATCGGTCCACTGATAAGCACGGAAACGCCGATGCGTTGTCCCGTTTGCCTGTTGCTGAAGATAGAGCATTCGATTCTTCCGAACTTGCTTGCATGTTCATTGATGCGGAAACCGATGACGTGGTCGACTCGTTTCCGATTGATTTTCGTCGTAGCCACAGCTGCTGACCCGGTCCTTGCTACCGTTTTGCGTTTTGTTGCTACGCAATGGCCTTTGTCAAAGTCTCGGATCGAGGATCCGTTGGTTCGCCGATTTTTTGCTCACAAGGAGAGACTTTTTGTTCGACGTGGTGTTTTGTTGTTGCGTTCTGATAATGATCAGCCCAGAGTCGTGGTCCCACGTTCGTTACAGTCCTCTGTTTTACGGCTTCTTCACCAAGGACATTGGGGTATAGTGAAACAACTTGCTCGTCAGCACTGTACTTGGTTCGGAATCGATGCTGCGATTACGCATATGTATTCTTCTTGCATGGCGTGTGCCGAACAACAATCCGCACCGCCGCGGAAAGTCTTTGCATGGCCAAAAGCCACTTCCCCTTGGCAACGCTTGCACATAGATTTTGCTGGTCCATTCTGGAATGCTCGATGGTTGGTTCTGGTAGATGCCTTCAGTAATTTTCCTTTTGTTGTCCGGATGTCTTCCACGACGTCCTCCGCCACCATCCAAGCGTTGTCTGCTATCTTTTGCATTGAAGGTCTTCCACAGACTATTGTTTCCGACAATGGCCCACAATTCATGTCCGCAGAATTTCAGTCATTCTGCCAGGCCAATGGTATTCAACATCTGACATCCGCGCCGTTTTCGCCTCAGTCAAACGGTGCCGCTGAACGATTGGTCCGGACTTTCAAGTCACAGATGTTGAAGTTGAAAGAGTCGCATTCTCGGGAGGACGCGTTGTTGTTCTTTTTGTCTTCGTATCGCTCTCAGCCCCGAGATGGTCGCTCGCCGGCTGAGTTGCTCCACGGTCGTCCTCATCGAACCTTGATGTCTTTGCTGCACCCGCCGCATCAGGTTCCTGTGCAGCGGCAGACTTCTGCTTTTGCTCCAGGCGACGTTGTATTCTATCGCAACTATCGAGGTTCACGGCGTTGGCTCGCAGGGCGCATTCTTCGCTGCCTCGGCCGCGCGATGTATTTGGTTTTGGGGGCCTCTGGTGAGGTGCGTCGGCATCTCAATCAGCTGCGCCTCTGTCGTCGCACGGGTTCTGCCGCTCCCCGTCTGCTTTCAGCGACGGTGCCGTCCGGTCAGCGCCCTGGGGACCCATCTACTGGCTCGCCTCATCCCCAGGTGTTACCGACGATGCCTTCCATTTTGCCCCATGGCGACGCGCCGCCGCAGCCGCCGCCGCCGCCGCATGTTCTCCCGCCGGCGCCGCCCGCATTGGACGCTTCGCTGCAGCCGCCAAGCGCCTCCCTGGGTCACGCGCCGCCGATCGCTTCCCGTGACCAGCTGTCCTCCGCCATGGAACTCTTGCCCGTGTCGGACCACATGGCGTCTTCGCGCGTCGGATACCCCGACGCAATGGAGGTCGACCCTTCGGCCCCTCTTGTCTCTTTACGTGCGCATGCACCGCATGTTGACGTGCACCCTGGACTAGGTTTTCAGGCGTTTCCTAGATCCCCTCGGACCGAATGGCCGGGTGCGGGTGGCACAGCCTCGCCTGTTGTTAGGCTCCCCACCTCATCGCATACGTCAACTTGGGGTCCTCCCCACGGCGGGCGGAAGCCTTATAACACGACCGTTCGCCGATTTGCGGGGGAGGAATGTGGTGTCACCGCCAGACACCACACTTGCTAGGTGGTAGGTTTAGATCGGCCGCGGTCCATTTAGTACATGTCGGACCCGCGTGTCGCCACTGTGTGATCGCGGACCGAGCGCCACCACAAGGCAGGTCTCGAGATACGGACTAACACTCGCCCCAGTTGTACGGACGACTTTGCTAGCGACTACACTGACGAAGCCTTTCTCTCATTTGCCGAGAGACAGTTAGAATAGCCTTCAGCTAAGTCCATGGCTACGACCTAGCAAGGCGCCATTAGCCTTACATAGTTTGATAGTTATCGTATGAAATGTCTCATCAAGAACGTTGTAAACCATTGACGGATTAAAAGTTAAGTATAATAGCAGCTACGTACTTTTCTTGCTACCATTCATTACGTATCCTGTTTCAGACCTCTATCTAGCCTAAGTGAGATTACGCGTGCCTTTCAGCTACTTCAGTGTGGCGTAGCTGTCTTGTTACGCCACAACAATTACAAGCCTTAAGGACAGTCTTATCTGTGATAAGGTGTTCCCTGAAATTTGTAGTACCGTAGTATTACTTTACATCT
Source organism: Schistocerca americana (assembly GCF_021461395.2). Taxonomy (NCBI): domain Eukaryota; kingdom Metazoa; phylum Arthropoda; class Insecta; order Orthoptera; family Acrididae; genus Schistocerca; species Schistocerca americana. Next base: position 44,906,139 of record NC_060120.1, read on the forward strand.
TGAGTTATTGCGATACAGAGTAGTGTTTTCTAGTGGTGACTTGTTGGAACCATTTTCAATAGTCAAACGACTGTACCGAGGAGCGATTAGAGGACCTGCTAGACAGCCGCGTTATGTGGGTTGAATGCGAATCAGGCGAAATGCAAATTCAGGTCGTTCGGATACTTTTGAGCAAGACTGTACGTCACAGCAGCTCCACAGCGATGAAGTGACTGTGTAGTATAGACTAGCGTGGAGAGGTGCATCAGATCACTCGCCAGTCTTAAGGAGCACAAAAAGAACATGTATAACATACGATATAAAGTCAGCTGATAAAGGTTATGGGATACTTTCTAACATCGTGTCGGACATCCTTTTGTCCAGTGTAGTGCTGAAAATCGACGTGGCATGGACTCAACATGTTGTTGGAAGTTTCTTTCTGAAATATTGAGCCACAATGCGTCCCTCATGCGTTTATATGAAAGACGAACGTGATGGTTTCCGATGATTTTTTGTGTGGACGATGTTCGACTTTTATGTTCTTACGTCAGTGGTGGTGCTCTAGAGATGTGATATTAACACTGTTTTAACACTTGACATTTGCTTTTGTTAAAACAACGGCAGCTATGAAATTGCTCGAGTAGTATGATTACCATTTTAAGGAAAGAGTGATGTCGAAAAACGAAAATTTCTTCTGAAGCTTTCGTTGGGTGATTTCTAAAATTTTCGCTGTTTCTAACCTAACAAAAATGTCTTGAGTCGTTGGTATTGAACAGACTACAGAAAATAATCTTCACTTAAAACTTCCGGGCTGATAGGCCGTGGTCGATGTATAAAACTCGTCGCTGACGTTTCGTCTCCGACTGCGGGAGACATCCTCTCAGGTAAAGCAGCGAATATGTCTCCCGCAGTCTGAGACGAAACGTCAGCGACGAGTTTTATACATCGACCACGGCCTATCAGCCCGGAAGTTTTAAGTGAAGACAATACCGGTCGTGAAAGCCTACATTGTACAGAAAATGTTTACAATAATTGTATGGCAGAATTTCGTTGTGATCGTGTTTGTGTCAGCGACGAATTTCGTTGGGGGTCAACGAAAATTCTTTCAAAAACATCTATTGATACTGGGCACAAAATGAATAAAGAGGGTCAGTGTGAGATCAAACGCGAAACACAGCTATCCTTAGCCATATCGAACACCGCAGTACATCAGACTTCCCATGAGGATTTAGTTCTGGAAACTTCCGGTTCGCGATGGAAACTGCACATGGGTGAGGCCCAAAAAGAGGCTTCATTCAGTTGATGTATGGAAATTCTCAAAAAATACGACTGAGGAATGAAAATTCCACGTAGAGGTCACAACCGGACATATATTTGTGCGAGTCAGAAAACGAAGCCGCTTTAATGGTATTGGGCCTGCTGAATCAACTCCAGGAATATGGACACTTCTGCCCCAATATGGGGCATGCAGGATCGGTGGGATGGGATCTTCCAGCGAGAGTGCAATCAAGAATACTTCATCAATAACAACGTTTTGTAATAAGAGCTGATTCCTTACAGGAGGTCGGTGAATGCGCCCGGGGACCTGGTGGACTTTATACTGAAGAGACTTCTTATTTGCCTGTTGCTCATTGCTTGCGACACTTCTGTATTTCACATTGTTAAGTATTGTAATTTATCTTTCTGTAATAAAAATTTATTAATGCTATTTACTTGAATTGTTGTCTACAGCCCGCCCCAGATGGGGAATTGAAATTCAATAAAGAAAAAAAAAATGTTGTCTAGTGATCCCAGAAAGGTTTCCTAGGCACCCCATATTCGACGAGTAGGCAGAATACGACAGAGATCCGAAGTAACAAAAACACTGTGTAAGTAGGCTGTTTATGTTTTCTTATTGGCAACGTTACATAGCGCTCTGTATGAAAATCACTGAGTGTGCTGTGTGCAGTCTGTGGCTAGTTTGCATTGTTGTCTGCCATTGTAGTGTTGGGCAGCGGCAGCTGGATGTGAACAGCGCGTAGCGTTGCGCAGTTGGAGGTGAGCCGCCAGCAGTAGTGGATGTGGAGAGAGAGATGGCGGAGTTTTGAAATTTGTAAGACTGGATGTCAATTATGACTATTAAGGTAAATACATCGTTTGTTCTCTATCAAAATCTTTCATTTGCTAACTATGCCTATCAGTAGTTAGTGCCTTCAGTAGTTTGAATCTTTTATTTAGCTGGCAGTAGTGGCGCTCGCTGTATTGCAGTAGTTCGAGTAATGAAGATTTTGGTGAGGTAAGTGATTTTTAAAAGGTATAGGTTAATGTTAGTCAGGGCCATTCTTTTGTAGAGATTTTTGAAACTCAGATTGCGTTGCGCTAAAAATATTGTGTGTCAGTTTAAGCACAGTCATGTATAATTTTTCAAAGGGGACGTTTCATATGTCGACCCTTAGCCTAGGATACCTCACTGGAATCTTCTGATTTTTTTCTTGTAGCTTGTGTAAGTAGTGTAGATTTTGTTAATTGCTAGCGCGTAATTGTAGAGAGAATCTCCTTTGTAGTTGCAGTCTTTCATTGTTGTGCAGTAAAACAGGTGTGACACGCATGTAGATTTGCACTAAGTATTTCGCAGCTGCAATTAACTAGATATTATTTTCAGTACTATGTTAATGTGTTCTCTTATTTTGCTCTTCACATGGTGCTTTTCTGTGTTATCGTGTGAAATATTGTGACAATAATGGCGTGTGAAAAACTTAACACTAGGCTCCAAAGTAAACTGACGACGAGCGTAGCTTACCAGCACCGCTGTGTAATGAATTAACAGACATTCAGAGTAGGAATTTGGTAACTGTGCATAGGGAAATGGAGCGGGAGTCAAATAATGGTGTAGACAGTGAAACAGGTAGTGAACAGGGAAGCATTATCGATCGATCAGTCGGCAACAGCTCGCCTCAGGAATCCGAAATGACAGGACACAATTTCGCAAATACTGTAGATTCAGGTTTTGGGTCCTCACCGTTTTCTCAAATAAGTCAAGACACATTTTCTGCTTGTCAAAATGTGAATGTTGCCGTGCAAATTCACTGCCGAAAAGTACTGAGGAACATGTTTCAGACACCAGTGCATTGTTATTACAACTAATGCAACAAATGGGACAAAAGCTTCAAAAGTTAGACACAATGGAACAACACCAGAGACAAACACAGCAACAGCTAGACACAATGGAACAAAATCTTCAAAAGTTAGACACCACGCTTGAACAAACACGTGAAGATGTAACTACTGAGTTACATAACATTGAATCGAAATGTCAAAAAGTCTGTAATGACGTAAAAACACAAATTTGTGAGCATTTTCAACCTATTTTTTCGCGGCATGAAAATGCATTACAGAATCACGAAGCAGCCATTAAAGAACTGCAAATTATTGTTCATGAAAATCATGAGACCTTGCAAGCTAAAATTGACTCAGTTGCATCTACCGATTCGGTTACGCAACTTGCAAAAACTCAGGAAAACTTAAAGGACACAGTAGATACTCTGAAAATTGGTTCACAAAGACACATGGAGGAAATTAGTTCATTATCAGAGAAAGTAGTTGAACTTTCGGATCAGCTACATAATTTATCTACGAAGGTAGATGATAATCTGAATGACACAAAACCGGTAGTCTTTAATGACACAGAAGAGTGCGAACAAATTAGGAAATTCAAACAAAATCAGAATCAAATTAATACGTAACACCAAAGAGAAATCCGCGAAGTACAAGATCAGCTGACACAGGTAATACAAGAATTACGTATTTCAGAGGACACTCGCGCCCCAATACGGGAAGAGTGACATAGAAATACGGAACAGCCACAAAATAATAACACAGGGCATTTCGGAAGTTATGAAAGAAATTGGCAATGTGCACCGAATTTTGAGATTGAACCGCCGACACGACGTAACAATGACCGACATGCGACTCGCTGATATGATGATTTTGACTATAAGCTGTTCATTACTACACGTAAATTCAAAACGTTTAAGAATTCTGGCAACGACATTCATCCACAAGCGTGGCTCCATCAATTCTCTCATTGTTTTCCTCCCAACTGGTCATTAGAGCACAGATTAGAATTTATGTGTGGCTATTTAGAGAATGAACCAGCTGTAAGAATGCGATCGGTCATTCACGATTGTCACAGTGAAGGACAATTTTATCATGCCTTCCTCTCAGCATATTGGTCTCAAGCTACACAAGACCGAGTAAAACATAGCATCATAATGATGAAACATTTCGAACAATCTGAATTTTCCAGTCTTGTGAAATATTTTGAAGACATGTTGCACAAGAATCAGTACCTGTCAAACCCATACAGCCCCTTAGAACTCATCTGCATTTGGTTAATGAAGTTGCCTGAACATTTAAGAAATATTATTTTGGCAGGGCGTTGCAAAGACGACAGTGAAGCTTTTCAGGGACTGTTACAAGAACTGGAAATTGACACTGACAATCGCGGAACGCGAAAACAGGAGCACAGCAATTACAGATCATATCTGTCACAATTCCGCCATGAAAGAAATAATAACTGGACACGACAAGGCTATTCTTACAACGCAAATCGTGAACAAAACAGACACCACCCATATGACAACCACTGGCAGAGTAATAGTTACAGAGAAAGATCACATTTCCGTAGTAATGAATATGACAGAGACAATCATAGAAACAGACAATTTAGCAACCAGAACTGTTATTATCATGGGAGACAGAATAACTTTAGATGCAACGGTCCAGCGCGCAGTTACGATTCAGGGAGAAATTCTCCACCTCGTGACCAACAAGAAAGAAACTATGGAATCTACCGACATGACGACAGACGATAATATGATCGTAACGACAGACCTGAAGTGCATCAGAACTGACGGGATTCAAACAGAGCAGGGTCCTCTCGACAAGGTTAATTTGTAGAAGTTAGGTCTCCAAATCCCAATAACGACGCACGCCAACAAAGAAACAGACAATGACTCGCACCGCAGGCATCCACCTGCGCCGGCTGGCTCAGGGAAAAATAGCATACACGCTAACCTTGAGAAAAATTCCAGTATTTTTTACCGACGTATACCATATGATAATTGCGTTAAAGTTGAAACTCTGCATACTAGGAAGAGTAAAGGTTTACACCACATTTCACATGTAAAACCGTTTATTGAAAAATAATCTGCTTTTTAACTTTGTCTTTGCCATATAACTTTTCACTTTACATTACTAGTATGCTTTGTCAGACTTGGAATCTGTTAATATGCAACAATGTTTGGAGTTAAATATCCAATCAAGAACCAAGAGAACTTATTTAAACAGAAATTACGAATGCATTGTTATAGTGAACAGACGTCACAGTGTCATTGTGTGTGTACATTCTTGCGTGTTAGTTGCACGATTACATAACGACTATGAGGCTTACATATTTAGGACATTTACTAGTACTGCTAATGAGATTTTAATGCAACATTTTGGTTTACTTGAAAATACATTCTGGATTTAAAGTACTTTCTGTGAGATACCAGATGACACAGTGGTTAGTTTATGTGACAGCTACACGATTTTATCGCGACACTACTAATGAGTGACAATATACAATGTTGCTTTTGCAGTGTTTCTGTTTTATTTCTGCACAGTTTTTCTGTATTATTCTGGAAAGTAAAACATGTTTTAGTAGTAACTTTTGTGGTATAGCTACAATGAGACAGCCTTTTTCGTAGCACAACAATACGTTACATTATAGTGCTTTCTTGACCATGGTAAGGTACGTAATAACTACGGTACCCATACGCAAAGCATTTCACTTTCGTTTATGATGAGGTAAGTATATTGACTTCAGCAGAACTTTGCTTATAGAGGACAATAACTACGACACTTCCACAGAATTATCTTACAGCAAGACGCACATTTAGCGCTACAGGAGACGCATTTGAGAGATTAATTTTGTACTTAAGCCATTTATTTTTCAAGATTTTTGAATTACAAAGAAAGTTTTCCATGATACATTTCATTCCATTTCTGTAATCTGTAACACCTGAGGGTATAATTACATTAATCCTCAGGGGGTACACGCTTACTTTGTGTACCATGTGTGTGGCAAGCACAAGGAGCCCTAGCTAATATGGTATTTGCTTATACAACTTTACACATCGGTACCATATTAACACAGAATTACGCAGCTATCTGATCATTTAACTGAGAGAGACAACTATTTATTTTACTACATCAGTGACAGATGTTTACGTAATTACACAGTTGGATAACTTCACACTTATGAAATTGTATTTTGTCTGTACTTTGTGAGCTGTTCATATTTTTTCGGAACCATTGTGATACTATGAGAGCTTTGAATGATGTATTTGGTAAGGGAGCATGATTTTAAAGTACGTTTGAGGTAGATGACACTATTGAAATGAGCAGAGAATTTTTTTTAGGTTTTGACATTATTGCAGAAAGCTACAACGTTTTTGAGATTTGACTGAGGTGTTATGATGTTATTTTTACGACGACGATGTGTATTATGCTTTTGGGGTATGTTTATGATCAATAAGATGATGCTACTTATATGAGGAATTTGATTATGCTACGTATTTATTATGATGAAATATTGAAGAAGTGTTGACGAATACGTATATGAATAACGAGTAGTGGTTAGGGACTCTGATTTGTGGAAAAGGATGTTGGAAACCAAGACTCGTGCTTTAATAGTTATGAAATGCGTGTAAATGCGTGTATGTATCACAGTGCCGACGAAAACGTTTTGAACACTGTTATATTCATAGGATTTTGTTTCTACACATTTGCAATGCAAATTCTCGACCTGTGAAATTTTTTATATGAGACTGTCACTCTAATGCAAACTGGTGTCGAAAATATTTCAGTAAGAAAGTTAAGTGACCACCTTCACGTAATGAGTCGTGGGCACCCAGCTGCGCGACAGTCGCCTGGAAAAAAGCCATTAGTGTGTGCCTTTCAGACACACAGGTGGAGAAAAAGAAGGGGACCATTATCCTCGCTATTGACATTCCTTTGTAGAAAGCATCGCAAATATGACACGCTCAAACTTGGAAACATATGATAACACTGTGGAGCTCTTAATTTATGATATTTACTGAAATGCCTAATGAAATGCCACATGGCTATTGAACGATGTTCTTATGCTTTGCTTTGTACATAGTTGCTTATTTCTTTAATATCTAGTTTCTAGCTGCACTGCTGCATTGGTTATTATAAAATTATATAGATGTACTAATATAAATATTTTCTGTCTACAGATCGAGTAAATAATAATTTTTTTCAAAAAAATGAGGGAGCACAAAAAGACATTTACCTTCACAGGTACTGCATTCATAATTTTCTTTTCAAGTACTTGGTAATTTATTTTGTAGAATAAGTTGTGGTGCACCACTTTAATTACATAGACATTAAGATGTGATTATACATTTCCCTTATCTGCATTGTTGTCTTTACTGTAATATTTTTCTGCTTGAGTGTTGTCATGTTTAGATATAATTTATTGCTTTTGCTTCTGCTGTTTGCCAGGCATAGTGCTACTAAATTTCACTTTACATTACTCTGTTAAGCCAGTTTTACTACTGATTTATTTTTCTTGTTTGCTGCTCATTGTGTAATATTAGCTGTAATATTGGTGCTTGCTTGGCCAATTTGAATATTTTGTCATTGCTGTTTGTGTTAATTGTTTTGTGCTGCTGCATTGCCTCGTCCCTTAGTTTAGCATCTGAGCTCAGTAGATTTAAGTTAGCTTAAGAGGGGGTAGACTGTATAAGAGAATGAGTTGTGATGAATTGGAAGAAATGCATTGAGAAGCTATAAGAATACGGTTTGGCCAAAAAAAAAGTATTTTGAAAGAGGAGATGAACAAAAAAGTAGGGTTTAGAGACAACAAGTTTAGGTAGGATTTTCTTGGAAATAAATGATGTAAGATAATGGAAAATAAATAATGAGGTAAGAAATATGTGAACATATAAATAAAGAAAGCATGCTTGGATAGGATGTTTTGGTGAAAACAAATGTTGAAATAAGACGAAAGATATGGAATGAAGTTTTGGGTTGGACTGCAGTACCAAATGTTACACTGAAAACGAACCCTGTCCTTTCCATTGTGTTATCCCCCTATGTGTTTGTGTACTCTTGTAAATTTTTGTTTTTCCTATCTTTATGTGTTTAGCTGATATGAGTTATGTTGTGGAATTTTTCTAATAATATATTATTTTCTTTGTAAAAATGTTTAGACATTATTTATTCTGTTTTGTTTTAATGCTCATGTGTGAAGTTGATGTTTCAAAAGTTATTCTGATCTTTTATGTATGAACTTATGTCATAATTCCTGTAACACTGATGTATATGTTATTTCGATTCTTTTGTAAAGCCTGTACTACAAATGTTATCTGCATTGTTATGTTCTTTAATGATGTATTTTGTACCTTTGTAATTCTTATGTTACAAAATTGTAATTGACACCAGTTCATCAAATTAAGTAACTTGTCAGTTCCATTTCACTGCACACATTTCTGCTGGTCGTAGTATATGGACAATATGTGAGAAGTAGGGACTGTTAGTGTTTGCACATGTGTTAATAATTCAGCAAGAGCTGGATAACAGCATTGCTGGTTCTAAGGACAATTTCAAAAACTTTGTGAGTGCACAAGTGGTGGTTATGGACTTGCTATATTGTCCACAAGACTCATCAATGGTGATTGTGCAGTTGTACAGTCGCAGCAGAAGGCTGCTGGCCATCTCTACAAAGACTACAGTGGGTCTACACCTTTGATGATCCATCAATGCCATTATCTCTACAAGGACTGCACTGGGTCTGCATCTTTGATGGCCCACCATTACCATTATTTCTACAAGGACTGCTGTGGGTCTGCATCTTTGATGGCCCACCATTACCATTATTTCTACAAGGACTGCAGTGGGTCTGCACCTCTGGTGGCCCACCAATACCGTAATCTCTACCAGGACTACAGTGGGTCTACTCTGTGATGACCTACGTACCAATATTCTTCAAAACTTCGACTGACTCTGCGGTGGGTTTGCTCTGTTGTGGCCCATTACCTGCCTGCATGTCAAGAGTCAGCACTGTCTTTTCGTTGGAAGGACAACACTACTTCTTCAAGACTGCATGGAAATCCACTACTTCCATGTGCATTTTCTTCTACTGTTCAGACTTTGAGAAAAGAAACGGCAGTTTTACTGTGACGAATGATCAGGACTGTCTTTATGGACTGTGAGAAAATTTTAGCTTTTGACCAACATTGTATCAATACGTGTGTTCATTTGATATTTGGGGTGCATGGGGGCTTTGTAAGTAGGCTGTTTATGTTTTCTTATTGGCAACGTTACATAGCGCTCTGTATGAAAATCACTGAGTGTGCTTGTCAAGAGTCAGCACTGTCTTTTCGTTGGAAGGACAGCACTACTTCTTCAAGACTGCATGGAAATCCACTACTTCCATGTGCATTTTCTTCTACTGCTCAGACTTTGAGAAAAGAAACGGCAGTTTTACTGTGATGAATGATCAGGACTGTCTTTATGGACTGTGAGAAAATTTTAGCTTTTGACCAACATTGTATCAATAAGTGTGTTCATTTGATATCTTTGTTATTGTAATTATGAAATATTTTATCAAATCATTATTGGCCAATGCCCAAAACAATTTGTAAAATTTTTTGTGGGGAGCATGGGGGCTATGTAAGTAGGCTGTTTATGTTTTCTTATTGGCAACGTTACATAGCGCTCTGTATGAAAATCACTGAGTGTGCTGTGTGCAGTCTGTGGCTAGTTTGCATTGTTGTCTGCCATTGTAGTGTTGGGCAGCGGCAGCTGGATGTGAACAGCGCGTAGCGTTGCGCAGTTGGAGGTGAGCCGCCAGCAGTAGTGGATGTGGAGAGAGAGATGGCGGAGTTTTGAAATTTGTAAGACTGGATGTCAATTATGACTATTAAGGTAAATACATCGTTTGTTCTCTATCAAAATCTTTCATTTGCTAACTATGCCTATCAGTAGTTAGTGCCTTCAGTAGTTTGAATCTTTTATTTAGCTGGCAGTAGTGGCGCTCGCTGTATTGCAGTAGTTCTAGTAATGAAGATTTTGGTGAGGTAAGTGATTTGTGAAAGGTATAGGTTAATGTTAGTCAGGGCCATTCTTTTGTAGAGATTTTTGAAACTCAGATTGCGTTGCGCTAAAAATATTGTGTGTCAGTTTAAGCACAGTCATGTATAATTTTTCAAAGGGGACGTTTCAACTGGTATACTGAAGGAAAAATTTTTCGGTGATGATAACTGTTTATCTATGTCTGTCTATTTTGCTGATTTCTTTGACAGGCTTCATGTTTTGAATATGGATATACAGCGATGAGGCACAACAGCTACGTTAGCAGGTAACAAAATATTATCTTTCAAAAGAAAGTTGACTCTTTTTAGCTCACAAGTACTGAACAATAACTTTACGGCATTGTCTACACTTAAATCATTTTGAATGACAATGAACTACCTCGCATGGAAGATTCAGTTCGTAGCACTATTACATATTTAGAGGTCCTTCACAAAAGTTACAGGTAGTTCTTTCCTGAAGATTGCACAAAATATGACTGGATAAGAAATCAGTTTTCAGGATAAGTACCAGAAGACGTGATCACGAAAGTAACATTCATCAGCGTAACTAGCTACAATTCAGTAGAATGTGCTTTGAAAAAGAAAACTCTGCTTTCTTTTTGGATGGGAGGAAAAACCAAATAAGGTACCCTTCTATTCTGAAATAAGCAGTCCTATTTTTGGTGCCGTCAGTTGCATCTTACATGAGTGAAATGGGTTTTCTGAGTTGTTGTTCATTAAAAATAAATTCAGAAGCAGCGTTAGTGTCGAAGAAAACTTGGGAGTGATGTTTAGCTCAATCAATCCAGATTTTCGATCTCCGATTAAGTATAAGAAGCAACATACTTCCATCTGAAACATGTAGAACTTTCATCAGGACCTAAATTTGAAAACCGTCCAATCACTCATTTTGAAGTATGATTTAGAACAAAGTTTGATTTTGTCCGGAATTTTTTGCTTTTTGGGCTCTAATTTGCTACACTCATTTTCAGTGTATTTCTCTTTATCGC